>NC_141597.1:40887765-41072765 GCF_047967505.1 Dipteris shenzhenensis
GCAAATACCTCTTGTATATATTTTTGGAAAGTGGGTGGTGCATTTTTCAATCCAAAGGTCATGACACTGGATGCAAATACATCCCATTCTGTTACAAATGTAGTTTTATCTTTGTCTTCTGGAGCCATTCTAATCTAGTTATACCCACTAAAACCAGCGAAAAAATTGTAAATTTGGATTCATTCTATATCTCCCTTGAATGATTGGTATTGCATCCTTTTTTAGATTTATTCTATGTTGACAGAATGATGGGTCTACCCCCTTCATATCAGTGTAATGCCATGCAAAAATGTCCTTGTACTATTCTAATAGCTTTTTGAGAGCCACTTTGAATGGTGGGGGAAGATTTGTACTTACCATGACTTTGTGGGTTATCTTTGTCCCCCAAATTCATTTCTTCCAAGTCATCTTGTCTTACCCGGGCACTCCTTTGCATTTGCTCTTCAAACTGAATTTTTGCCTCTTGAATTGCTTGTTCTGGTGATGTAGAAGCAAGAGATCTTTTTGCATTGCTGTTGTTTACATTTATAGACTTTTTTGTAAATTCTCCTATCAGAAGCTTTTCTAACTGTGTTCCGATTCTATTATGTCCTGCAGTAGTTGGAAGTGTGTCGGATTGCTGCTTTTGTTCATCTGGGTCAACATATTGATCAATAATCTTCACAACATCAATTTCAAAAATAGGGAAGATAGTGGGGTTCCTTTTGAGAAAAATTTCTTCCTCATCTTCATCAATATCAGAAATCATATTGATGCCCTTTGCTTCTAGTGGCTGTGTTTTTTTGGGAAAACTTTTTGGAGAAGATAAGTTAACTTTGATTTTCTTTTTTCCCTTCCTGATAGTGATTCTCTCTGAGCCCCAATCTTGCTTGACATTGGCAGCTCTCAATCATGGCCTACCTAAGAGCGTGTTGTAAGCATAATCTTTTTCCTCCATTCTGAGTACCACAAATGTAACTGTGAAGGTGATACCCATGATTGTAATTTCTTGCCCTCGCAAGATTCCAAGAGGTTGGATTCTTCTTTGGTCGGCCATCCTCACTTGGAATGGTGTTGGAACCAGCTAATTATAGCAAAATTTTTAAAATATATCCTCTGATAGGATATTGACACTTGAACCTCCATCAACTAAAACTTCTGGAATTTTTTGCTTTTTGTATATGACATCAATGAGTGGCACTTGATAGTCCACATCTTCAATTGTAGATGTACAAATGTCTGGAGTTTCTTCTTCATCATCACTTGCTTTATAGTCTTTGCATGTATTTGACTCTTGTGTTAGAAATCCCTTGCAAATCTGATGTTTGAAGGTTGGAACCAAGTTCAATAACTGGTCAAGAGTGATTTGAACTTGACTCCATAAGCTTTTGGTAAAAGAGTGTATGGTCCTCTTGTTTTGTATTGATGCCTTCTTTCTGCTCATTGTCAGTCGTCATAGGCATCTAACTTTTTTCTGCTGTGATGGAATGTAGCACAACTTGCGGTTCTGCTCTTATATCTTTGTTTTCCCTTTCTAGTGTTTCTGACCTTGTTCTGTCTGCAGAATGCATATGCTGTTTTGTAGATGTGTCTTGTTCTGAGGAAGTTTTTTCTATGTAGTTTCTATATATTGCAATCTGTTCTAATGTCTTTGGATTGCTTTGTGGAGCTTTAGCCTGGTTGCCATCTTTGGTTTGTTGTGCAGATGTACTACTGTCAGATTTGTTTATATTGACTGATTCCCTTGCCTTAACTTACATGCAAAGTGGCATTCCCATCCCATAAGTACTTGATCAGATAACATACCTAGCAACATGTTTTTTACAGATGTGCATGACACTAAGGCAAAAATGGTAATCAATGCTCGATCGACCATGCAAAGCATATCCAATGGGCACAATAATTTTCCTATGCCTCAACCTAGGTGGTATTGACATGTTTTAAAAGAGGCACACCCATCTAATAAGTACTTGGTGAGATAACATACCTAAGGGCGTGTTTTTTTGCGGATGTGCATATCACTACATAATGCGTGATCGACCATGCAAAGCATATCCGATGGTCACAATACTTTGCATGCACCTCAACCTAGATGAAAGGGACTTGTGTACAAAGTGGAGCCCCCTTCCAATAAGTACTTGTTTGAATAACACACCTAGGACGTGTGTTTTTATGGTTGTGCATGACATTAAGGCAAAAACAGGGTTTTTTGCTTGATCGACAATGCAAAGCATATCCGATGGGCATAATACTTTGCATACACCTTCAACTAGGTGGAATTGACCTACATGCAAAGTGGCACGCCCATCCCATAAGTACTTGATCGGATAACATACCTAGTAGCGTGTTTTTTTATGGATGTGCATGACACTAGAGCAAAAATAGTATTTAATGCTCGATCGACCATGCAAAGGATATCCGATGGGCACAATACTTTTCCTATGCCTCAGCCTAGGTGTTATTGAAATGTTCTCAAAGATGCATACCCATTCGATAAGTACTTGGTCAGATAACATACCTAAGGGCGTAATTTTTTGCAGATGTGCATACCACTATGGGGAAAACGGTGGATAATGCGTGATCGAACATGCGAAGCATATCCGATGGTCACAATACTTTGCACGCACCTCACTCTAGTTGAAAGAGTCTTGTGTGCAAAGTGGAGCCCCCATCCGATAAGTACTTGTTTGAATAACACACCTAGGACCGTGTTTTTTAATGGTTGTGCATTACACTAAGGCAAAAACGGTGTTTTATGCTTGATCGACAATGCAAAGCATATCCGATGGGCACAATAATTTTCACACACCTTCAAATAGGTGGAATTGACTTACATGCAAAGTGGCGTGCCCATCCCATAAGTACTTGATCGGATAACAGACCTAGCAGCATGTTTTTTTACGAATGTGCGTGACACGAGCAAAAATAGTATTTAATGCTCGATCGACCATGCAAAGGATATCCAATGGACACAAAATTTTTTCTATGCCTCAAACTAGGTCGTATTGAAATGTTATTAAAGAGGCAAACCCATCCGATAAGTATTTGGTTAGATAACATATCTAAGGGCATGTTTTTTTGCGGATGTGCATATCACTACGGGAAAAACGGTGGATAATACATGATCGACCATCCAAAGCATATCCGATGGTCACAATACTTTGCATGCACCTCAACCTAGTTGAAACAGACTTGCGTGCAAAGTGGAGTGCCCATCCCATAAGTACTTGATCGAATAACATACCTAGTAGTGTGTTTTTTTACGGATGTGCATGACACTAAGGCAAAAACGGTGTTTTATGCTTGATCGACAATGCAAAGCATATCCAATGGGCACAATAATTTGCACACACCTTCAACTAGGTGGAATTAACTTACATGTAAAGTGGCGTGCCCATCCCATAAGTACTTGATCGGATAACATACCTAGCAGTGAGTTTTTTTACGGATGTGCATGACAGTAGAGTAAAAATGGTATTTAATGCTCGATCGACAATGCAAAGGATATCCGATGGGCACAATAATTTTCCTATGTGTCAACCTAGGTGGTATTGACATGTTCTCAAAGAGGCACACCCATCAGATAAGACTTGGTTGGATAACACACCTAAGGGTGTGTTTTTTAACGGATGTGCATATCACTAGGGGGAAAACGGTGTATAATGCATGATCGACCATGCAAAGCATATCTGATGGTCACAATACTTTTCATGCACCTAAAACTAGTTGAAACGGACTTGCATGCAAAGTGGAGCCCCCATCTGAGAAGTACTTGTTTGAATAACACACCTAGGACCGTGTTTTTTTATGGTTGTGCAAGACACTAAGGCAAAAACGGTGTTTTATGCTTGATTGACAATGCAAAGCATATCCGATGGGTATAATACTTTGCACACACCTTAAAATAGGTTGAATTAACTTAGATGCAAAGTTGCATGCCCATCCCATAAGTACTTGATCAGATAACATACCTAGCAACGTGTTTTTTTACGGATGTGTATGACACCAAGGCAAAAATGGTATTTAATGCTTGATCGACCATGCAAAGCATATTCGATGGGCACAATACTTTTCCTACACCTCAACCTAGGTGGCATTGACATGTTTTCAAACAGGCACACCCATGCGATAAGTACTTGGTCAGATAACACACCTAAGGGCATGTTTTTTTGCGGATGTGCATATCACTAGGGAAAAAACGGTGTATAATGCATGATCGACCATGCAAAGCATATCCAATGGTCACAATACTTTGCATGCAAAAGATTTGCAATAAGGCATATCGCAATATTACTGGATTATCCCATGGTACATATTGGGATTTAGTCACCAAGGCAAAGGGCGGCAACAAATTTAGCATTCACGGTAATAGAGGAAGGTCCAAATCAAGAATCTTAACTGTCAGGGCAGCAGCAATTTTGCAAGACTTCATACATGAAAATGCTTTACCTCAACCCCATATATCTACCAAACTCCCTAACGGTGACGCGATCACTGAAATGCACCTTCCAATGGGCTTGACAAAGCTCGAAGTATTTGACTCTATTGCAGAAAAGAAAAGGCAAAGAGGGGATGCCGTAGCTTCTTCTCATACTTTGTATACTCTTTGGAAGAAGAACTTTGGATATGTTAAAATCCCAAAGAGGCAAAAAATGTCAAAGTGCAATGTCTGTGATGATTTAAAGCGAGCGATTGAGAGTGCAACATGTCCAAATCAAAGGGAATTATACAAAAAAAACCGAAAATCTCGTCATGACCTTATTCGACATTCTAGACAAAAATATGCATTTTGGAAGGAGCAAGTGATTTCGCATCCCAATGACTACATGTGCCTTATTGTAGATGGCATGGATCAGAATACAACAACATTGCCTCGTTTTATTGCCACTCCACCTAAATTACAAGGAAAGCACTTTCTAAAGACACATCTATGTGGAGTGTTAGTGCATGGAATTAAGTTCTTTGCAGATATATGGATTGATTCCTTGCATCTACATGATAACAATCAAGTTGTAACATCTATTATGAAGGCAATTCGCAATGTACATGCAGAAAAAGGTCGCCTACCGCCGACTTTGAGAATACAAGCTGATAATTGCTGGCGAGTAAATAAGAATGTACTCATGTTTGCATTCTTCTCCATGCTAGTTGCTCATCGAATCTTCAATGAGGTCGAATGTGGATTTTTGTATGTTGGGCATACACATGAGGATATCGATCAAGTTTTTAGCACAGTCTCAAGAGAGCTTAAATGCAAGGATGTGGAGACAATAGATGACTTGGTAAGAAGATGTGGTAGGCAAGTTGGTGGTCATAAGGAAAGTACAGTATGTGAGAGGCTCGAAAGAATGTATGATGGGAAGAGCTTCATTCTACCTTTCATACAAACGGGTGGTGATGCATTGACAGGTCATACCAATCCACACTACTTTCATTTTTTTTTAAAAGATGAAAAACCCATAATGCAATGGCAACAGTATTCTCATGATACAAAATGGGAACCTGAAGAACCTTACAGTCTCTTGACTTCAATTCCTAGCAAGGAAAGGTATCCAACATGGGCTCCTATATAAGGATTCAATGGAAGCCTACTTGGAGAGAACACACTACCACTGTAATTAACAAGACACGAAAATTAATAAAGGACCTTGAGAGAATGCGAGGCTCAAAGGATGTCGAGGAAGAATGCAATATGTTTTGGCCAAATGTTCATAACGATTTGCGCCTAGCTCCAGTCTTTGAAAATGAATTTGTATCATTACTCCCATGTCCATATTGTGGACCGAAGAGGAGAGAGTTTATGCCACAAGTAGATATAGAGGTCAATTGTTTTGCTGTGGTTCGGCCATCGGATGATGAATATGAGAATGTGAAGTTTTGGGTTGCAAAAGTAGTTGATGTGCAAAGAGATGATCAAGGGAGAGCTACAACATTTACAGTGGTATGGTATGAGCCAAAGGGCAGGAAGGAGAATATGGATAACAACACATTGTATACTAATTGTATAATGAAGGAGTGGGTCCTAAATGATGAAGCGGTCTCACAAGTTTCGACGGAGACAATCATAGTGTCTTGGCATTCAAGGGCAAAGAAATCAAAGAAGCGCATGGGATATGAGGTAGAAGGAAAAATAAAAATACCACAGCAAAGTATTTTGCATATACATGAATTTTTTAAGGATGCTCGCCATGGAGGAAGTAGAAGGAGACAGTGCAAATGAAGAATGTCCATGATTAAAGCTTTGTATTGAAGTCCATTGAAGGATTTTATTTGGGTACTAGGCAAGAAGCCAATTGACAATTATAATTAGAGTCATCACCTCCTATGTCAAATGAGAGTCAAAATATGCACTGGATGTCACCCAAGGGTCAAGGCTTGGCAAGACAATAGGGAGTTAATGCAGATGGCACCTAGCAAGGGACTGTCACATTGAGCAGTAAGATAATGGGGAGTCAATGCACCCAAGGGGCAAGGCTTGGCAAGACAAGTGGGAGTTAATGCAGATGGCACCTGGCAAAGGACTATCACATTGAGCAATAAGACAATGGGGAGTCAAATTATGCAAATGGCACGAATTGAGGCTCTTTAAGAGCAACAATTTAAATTGTAAACATATGTTCAATCTATATCATTTTATACAAAGACTCCAGCTGAGAGCAACGTCTCTCAATGTAAACATATAATGATAGCTATAATTGCTATTATAATTCTTTGGTTCAATACAAAACTTGGGTCTTATGGCATCATGTCTTTTTTCTCTTTATTTAAAGTTTTAAAAATTTTGTGCATATTGCGAGTGACAATGTTATTTACATGAAATATTTAAGTCTCCTTTCATGGATTTATAAATTTATCATGTCAAGGAAAAATATTAAAAATAATTAAATTAACAAATAGCTTAGATATAGCTAGAATTTCTAAAATAGGATTATTTCAAATTCTTGCATGTTGGTGCAAAAGTATAGATTGAAAAAATAAGATTTTTATGTGAATATGATAGTGCCACAAAGTGAACTTTTGATTTGGGAAGAATATTTTCAGAAAGTAAAATTTTGATTTGGGAATGATATTTTCACAAAGTAAACTTTTCATTTGGGAAGGATTTTTGGGCTTCATCCAAAAACAACAGAAAAATTCCAAAATTAATGAAATAGGTGTTAAAAGGAGGAGTTATTATGGGCATATAAGTCAATAGAGTCAAGTAAGCAGTGTGTAATCCGAGTGTGTGAAGAGGTCTGCCATTGTGCAGTAGACTGGCCTCAAGAGCTAGGAAATGCTTGCTATAGAGAGGTTGATAAGATAGTTAGGAATTTTGAATTTTCTTGAAAAAGAAAAATGTCATGTTTTGAAAGAATAAAAATCTTGCAAACATTTCTTGAACTTGTGGATATTCTCATCATGCTCGTAATACCTGGTTTTGTATTGACCTACTTCCATGTTAGTACTTAAATGTTTTAAGTAGCCCGGTGGTTGAAATCTGACAGTTAACTGTAACCAGTCTAAAGGGCACTAGCACTATGCAACAAATTTTAGGATACCATGGTAGTAGTGTAGGGATAGCATGGTAGTAGTGCAGGATAAGTTATTGCCAGCACGATGGTTGGTTGCACTAGGATATGAATAGCCACCAACGCGGTGGTTTGCTTCTATTATTACAAGATGAATGGATTCGTTATGGGAAACCAGCGCAATGGTCGTTGGGATATACTAAAAGCAAGCATGGGATGAAATCTGATGGTTAATGAAATGATAAACAATCTAAAGGACATTGTTTTAGTATAGCACTGTACAACAAATTTTAGGATAGCACGGTAGTAGTGTAAGGATAGCACGGTAGTAGTGCAAGATAAGTTCTCGACAGTGCAGTGGTTGGTTTGCACTAGGATAGTAACAGCCACCAGCGTGGTGGTTTGCTTCTATTATTACAAGATGAATGGATTTTTAGGATGTGTGGATTCATTATGGGAAACCAACGTGGTGGTTGTTGGGATATACTAAAAACAAGCATGGGTTTTACCATTTGGGCTTTACTAAAATAATTTAATAAAACCAGTACGATGGTTGTTTGGGATATACTAAAAAGAAGCAGTCTCAATACAAATTCATTTTGTAGGACAAGTGGACATATCGTTTCCCTATAATGAGACCATACATTTTCTTAGTACTATCTCAGTCGTCCTCGTCCACTGCTCCAAGACACCCCAAGATGTGCTCATGCATGTCTAAATCCAATTTGAAGACACTCTTGTCCTTCTTTCGTTGTGGCATAGGTTGCATCTGGAACTTAATAGCTCTTACTAGATGTGAGTACACACATGTTTGTGGACTCTTATGTAGCAATTCGTAATTGCGGCCTCTCTTGGATGTTTTTTTCTACCAAAAAGCTCCGACTACTACATCCCACTTCTCATAGGCTATTCCCCAATTATCCTTAAATGTTTCCTCAACCTTGTACTTAGGTTTTGTGCATTGCAACATAAAGTATGGGTCATCTTAATCATTCTCCCCAGAATCTGCGACACCTGCAAAGTTATCCCCCTATTCCACATAGTTAGTGAAATCATCGAAACTCTCCCCAAACTGTGGCGAGTCATTCATCTCTCCATTGTTTATCACACCATCTAAAAGTAGAGGGAAAACTTAAACTGGCTCCCATGTCTTCACAATTGCAATGTTCTCACAATCATCATGATCCCCTATGATGCATGCACTGCAGAAACAAGAAAGTTTTCTCGTTTTAATTAGTTGGTTGTTTGGAAAGTCCCATATGCTATGCAGACCATGAACTCCTTTAATTTTCTTGCAATCGTGTTGGCTTCTCCTTTCCACTTCATCCACTTTCACTTCATGGAACACTCTGCATACTACAGTATTCTTAAGGCTTTGTTTACTGTATGTTGAATGCGCACCTGTGGAGAGGTTGGTTGTAAGCCATGTTATAGCATCATAGGCATCATTGAGTTTTTCTTGAGGGCATGCTAATTGGTATTTAAACATAGCTTGCTTAATAACAGCACCGCATCCATCATGTTCACCCTTGCCATGGCTAAACCCAAAGAAATTCCACATCATGTCTAGACCGGCCAACCGGCCAAGGATTTGAACCTTGAGACGAAGTAGAATCCACATGCTGATTTAAATTGAGAAGTAGCACCATCTGACCACAACCAATGTTGTTTTATATTTTTTGCATGGGGATTTTTATTTTTCAGCCATTCTCAATGCAGTAGAAAAGCATGCTGCACAAAAGGATGTCATGTTCCCTATCATCTGAAATGTAGAAATGGTAAGTGTGTTGCACTAACTTGGACTCCTGTGAGTTAGCAAGCAGATTGGCATCAGGCGTGGAAGAATTAAGCAAATGACTGTACGTGATATGCACAATAATTGTTATCTACTTGTTGCACCAGTGAGCACTTTGTATCTCATCTTGTTTTTGAAAAGAATAATTTTCTACAAAATCTATGACAGACACAATAGTATCACAGGGAAAATTGGCAAGGCACGTGCTGAACTACTTATCCTGCCACAGCTGGCCGTGAAATTGTGAAGCACATATTTTGGGATGGATTGAACACGTGACCTACAAGCTCCCTTGGTTGGGTGCTCTTATATGACAGTAGCCATCTCTTTTTATTGGAATGATAATAACGAAAACATGTACCTTTGTTGGCTCCTGGAACTATATACCATCCTTGCCTTGAGGACATTTTGCTTGTACCAAATGTGTTAGCAAGATACGAAGCACGAATGTTAGCAAAATGATAGAACCAAATGTTAACACTTTATATCAATGCCTCAATATCATGGAAGGAGGCGGCACATGGAGGAACCCTACTCCAAATCAAAATATAATGGAGGGGTTGTAGCTCGGTTGTAGGCATGCTTTATTGACAAAAGATGAAAGGTAACCTGCTTCATCAAGATGGATGTTCAAAATTATCAAAGACAAATGATAACCTTATGTCATGTGTGCCTTTCATAAGCATAGATCAACACCGTGGGGAGCTTATCTTGTTAGCGTAGGAGCTCACTCGAGAGAAAAACACAAGGTGCATGTGTTCCTTTTGATTATATCCAAGCAATGACGCAAACATGCATGCATATAGGCACATCGTGAAAAGGAAATCATGCCTACAAAATAATGTGGTACACTTGGCTGGAAGCTCCTTGCCATAGCATAAGTTAGCTCAACCTGTAAGTAAATTTAGACGTAAAAACAATACAAAACATGTGACAAGTTTGCTCGAGTAACTTGTTGGAGTCTATTTGATAGTGTTGCAATTGATATATAGGAACTTGCTATCCATTGGTAGGAAATGATCAATAGTCATATGCTCCATAAAGGCAAGTACTAAATGTGAATTCAAAATAAAGGGGGTCAAATGTCACTTAATTCAATGGTCGACTATATGGCTAGACAAAACAACAAAACTTTCATAATCTGTGCACACCTTGGTACCACAAGAGTCTGTATTTTGTCAAAATCCCAAGGAAACGATGGGAATCAAAGTGATATGGTAGGGTAAAGACTGCTTATACATGTCATTTAGTAAAAGAAGTTCACTTGTGCAATCAACGCTATGCATGTCAACAATGCGAGTGGTTTCAGCAATTCAAGAAATCACCATCAATTCAAGGAATCACAATAACAACTATAGAGTAGATAAATTTAGCAGTTATATGGGATTATTTTACTATCCCTTTCCATGCCTAACTTGAGGGTAGATAAATTTAGCATAATTTGCACAACTTTTGGGAGATTGCATATTTCTCACTGAAATATTTTGAATTTCATTATTTTTCTGCAATGCCTCATAGGTCAAGATTTTTCGATCGTTTTGAGTGGTCGAATGACCATATTCGGCGTTGAGACCTGAGAGTTCTGGTCTTGACAATTTAGGCCTATAGACAAGGCAGTCTTGCGACAACATAGCTTACAACAAAGCTTCTTCCATAGATGCAACGATCAAGCAAAATATGACAAAGATCAAGCATAATGACCTGCACTTCAAATCCAAATTTTCAATATTTATAAACTACCAACAATGTGTGCATAGGAGAATAAGCAAGTGAAAGCAAAGTGTGCACTTCCTTGTCATTATAAGCAGCAGAACAAGAGTTTCTTGCAATTGGAGGGGCGAAGAAAACAGAAACCATGGGTGGGCAGGTCCAGGGATCTAGATCTATCTAGTAGCTCTGATACCATGTCTGAAAGAAAGAAAGACTATGTAGCAAAAGAGTCAAAGAGCAGAGCTATAGAAGAGAGACAAGAGATCATGAGAAGCAAGATTGAATTGAATTGCATTGCTCATCCTTATGGTTACATTTATAGGACCTATTCGGTTACAAATTAGTTGTAGAGGGTGGGATCACATATGTGCAAACGTCATGAGTGTAACCATAGAGGTTTTAGGCTTACTTACATTCTAACAATTTATAGCCAAAGCTAAAAATATGAACAACATTAGTTTCTGACATGTATATGAAGATGGCTGCACTTCATTGTTTTGCACAGATAGAGGATGGATGAAGTGAATGGCATCACCCTATCAATAACGGTCTCCCTCCATTTCGTGATTCTTGCAAACCCAGGCAACACCCTTGCGTGGCCTGTTGATTTTATAGAGATGAAAAGTATCCGCGATTTCCTTTGCTCCCAAACACTTATTCCTTGTGAGAAAGTCGAAAACCCATTCCTGCGCATCTCGAGAGCAATTATTTGGCCTTGGATCGGCATTGTATTTTCCAACTTTCTCTATCAGTTTATCAATCAACCCTGCTGTGTCCTTTGCCAGTGTAACCGACCCAAGCACATCTTCAGCCAACATTTTACATAAGTCTGGCATGATTTGGCCCACCCCTGAAACGAATGGCACTCCAAGCTTCAACCCCAGGCTCAGCAAGCCCAGAAATTTCGTCATATAAGGTAGCACCTTGTCCAGATTCTTCCAATTCGCCTTGTGAAACGTTACACCTGGCTGATGCTCGATCACATGTGCACCACTTCGGCTGTCACACAGAAAATGCAGCCTCAGCTTCGTGAAGCCTGGCACAAATCCACCCGGTACAGTGATGAAAAATTTGGTGGGCACTTGGTGTTCTTGCAATTGGTAAGTGTAAGTAAAAAGATCTTCAAGGCTCTTTTCAATAGCCCGCAGCAGGTTATCCTCGTACTTCTGGAACTCACGGACCTCATTCACTCTCCTATCAATGTTGTCAACGACTTTGCGGAGGCCAGTAAGCTCGTTCTTTATTCCAAATACAGTGTTCCTTATATCTTCTTCTATGGTGATGGTATCCGAAGAACTTGCCATAATATCCTTTGAAGTGGACTGGTGCTCCTGGGTTTGGGAGTCTTCTTCAGAAAAATATTCCCCATGTAATTGCAATTGTGTTGCAAGCTGTTCTATCCAATCTTGCCTGCCTTTCAAGATGTCTGAAATCTCGTCTGGATCAAGGAGCTCTCTCAGAGGATCACATATTGCTTTCCCAATTTCATGTCGAGACCAGCGATGGTAAAATTTTCCCACGTCAGAAATCCTGCCACCTGCTTCCTCTATGTATTCCTGCTTTAAATCCTTAATCAAGACACACCTATCTTTTCTGGATTCGCAGGTTTCCAGCATCTCCACACAATAGGGTTGTATGACACCTTCTACAAGAGATACTCCTTGCAAGCTGGGCCGACGCTCTTGAATGGGAGTTATCACATTCAATCTCAGAAATGTTAATGTTTCGGCTAGACCCTCAAACGATTGCACTAAAATATCAATGAAGTGACCATGGTCCCCACTGAATTCCAAATAGATTTCCATAGAGTCTCTGAGTATGTGAATGAGATGCTTTCGGACGGTATAATCTGCGGACTTGTGCATATTATGAGGCGCTTGCACGAACAACCCATGCAAAACGACCTGCAAGCGAGTGCATTCATCAGACTTGCAAAACTTGTAAGAATATAAACTGCAGATCTTTTTGAACTATACGAATAAAGCATATGGGTGAGGATTGGAAGACTACTTGTATTGCTGGGAAAAATCCCGGTGTGAAAAATGTTCGATCAGTATCGTCACATTGAAGACGGCGTCCGATATATATGGGCCTCAGTCCTCTACGTACGAGCTGCCACTCAAGCCTCCCCTGTGGAGCATTGAGGTTGGCCGGAATCAAAAGCAGGGTCTCGTTCGTATTGGCAGGATTGACTGTTTCGTAGCAAAGCTTGAGCTCAACCATGATATCCACGAGGTCCTTTCCACTGACACCAAGCGCTTGAATTTTTCCGCTTTCGAGTAGTGACTTCCCAAGAATTTTTTCCATGGCATCCCTTGCAAGAAAGGCCTCGGCTCCGTTCTCAAAAGAATGGTTTCTGATCTCATCCACCTTAAAATTTATCACATTGCCCATGAACTTGTTGCAGAACCAATCAGGGCTGACAACAAGAATTTTCGTCTTTGGCAGGTAAATAACATCCCCTGAATCGTGAAGGGAAGATGCAACTGCTTCTCTGAACTTGTCTAGCTCCTCCTGGAGCCTGCTAGCTGTACTTAAGCCGGGAAGGTTCGTCGGGCAAATCTCAGAGAAAAAGTCGCTCCAGCTTAGTATTGGTTTTTTAGGATGCGCTTTATTCCAAACTACCAAGGCATTTCTAGCTTCGTTACATACCTTGTAGACATATTCTGGTAGAGCGTCTATAACCTCTTTGGTAACTTTGAGCACATATTCCACCACTTGGTTGGCCATTTTAATATCTCTGGCATCCACTACTTGGGGTTCAGACAATATTTCCACGAAACCATGGAATTGCCTTGCGAGATCCTCCCGATAAGACTGCACCGCGCTCTTCAATCTATTCAATATTGTATCTTCGTGTGGAGAAACCTCATCGCGATGAGTAAACACAAGGGTGACCCGCGGACTGTACCTCTGATCTGACCTGCGAGTGTGGGAGCAAATGTACTGAAGCCAGTACAATATCTCCTCTTGCCATTGTGGACGGCGTCTTGTATTGCCTCCATACGATGGGTTGCTGAATGGGTTGCAAACAATCAAGAACAAAGAAGGTCCTTCGTTGATCGGGAACATCAGGTCGTGGAGAACCTGATACTCAAGCTGTCCCGCTAGATCCCACACGGAGATTCTCAAATCATGATGTTCAAGTGAAGTGACCGAGATGCCCTGCGTCCTACTCACCTGTGAAGTCTTTTTTCGGATTCGAAACAAGGGACAGCAGCCCCCCTGCGGAGAAAGGCTTTGTGCCATGTTATGCCATAGTGTCGACTTCCCTGGAACGAACAGGAAATCCCACTTGAATGAGCAGCTAGTGAGGGGACATTATCTGCAAATATGCGTACGCTCTTTCACAGCTTATGTGAATTGAGTCCCGAACGGAAGGACCGATGATGTAACTAAACATAGCAGAAATTCCTGCAGTAAAACGTGAAGTACTGACCAGCTAATGGATGCCCGCAAATGAACAATCGAGCGCTTGTTGGCCTCACTCTTGGAAGATCCCCGAATACTTCGACTTGCTGCCGGTTCCGTTCTATTAGCTCAGCTATTTCTTTGATTTTCTCAGGATGTCGCCTAGCGAGAGGCGTGTCAGACAAATCGAGAGCTTTCAAGCTGTGGTTGACCTTGAGAGTGTCCATGATTTTTGGATAGACCTTGACCGAAACACCCGAGCAACCTTTCAACGAAAACTTTCTTAGATTGCGGTTCCTCTCGAGTGCGCTCACCAGGTGGAGAACATCATCTGAGTTGAGACTTCTGTCTTCAAGAATTTCCAAAGTGGCAAGAGCAGTGTTCGTTTCAATCATGTCAGCGAGCGCCTGGGCTCCTATTTTCCCGATTTTCGAGTCGGCTCCGCCAAGAGTGAGAGATCGGAGAAAGATATTTGCTTGGCCTTGATCGTCACCGGGGCATAGGATTAGCGTACTCTCTACCCGTTGGACCGCTTCGGGCTCGAAGAAATCGGTGTCGATGTCCAACACCGGACGGGTCTGATGGTTTGCCAGCCAAGGCGTGAGGCACAGGGCAGAGTTTTGGTCATCTCTCGGATCGGGGCTCAGCACACTCGCTATGAGTTTGACGGCTTCGGGCTCGAATGGATTACTGTTGATGTCCAATAATCCAAGGGTTTGGTTGTTCGCCAGCCCAGCCATGAGGCACAGCACTGCAGAGGTTTTCAAGCCCACGTCCTGCAAACGGAGTGTCTTGAGCGCTGTGTTGGCCTCAAGCATCCCTCGCAGGGATCCTTCCGAGTCCCAGTCAATTTGCAGAGAAGATATAGACAAAGACTGTAGGACGTGGTTCGAGGACAGAGCAGCAAAAAGTTCCGTGCTTAGCACCATGCATGGCTCGTCGGACTGTTTGAAGAAGTGGAAGTTGCGATGCTGATAGGGGGCGTAAAAATTGAAATTGGGCTTCGGCCAGTGTACTTCCAGCTCCCGGAGCTGAAGATTAGTGCTGCTTGGATGTAGGAGGGAAGCGTCCCACAAATTCGATCTCACGCAGATGAGCTTTTTGAGGCAGGCGCTCGCTCGGAGGCCGTCGAGGATAATCGAGCGTAGATCTTGCGTTGCAGAGCCAGAGATGAAACTCAGGCATTCAAGAGACAAATTGGAGGAAGACAGGAGGACGAAGAGCTCGTGGGCTTCGAGGGGGCTCCATTGAATCAGGGAGAATTCGAGGCGTCGCAAGGAGGGGATGTGAGGCAAGCAACGGAGGAGGGGGAGGAACCAGTCGTGACGGTTGGAGCTGGGGACGAAGAGGGTGTGGAGGGAGTGGGGAGGAATGGTCGAAGAGGAAGGACTAGAGAGAAGAGGCCAGCGGTGGTAATTGAAGGGGTCATGTTTGATACGGAGGAAGGGGAGGTCGAGGGAAGGGTGAGTGAGAGCTTGAAGGATGTGGCTATGGAGGTGGTGGTGATGAGGGCTCATGGAGATAGATGATGGGAAGGCGACGATCGAAGGACGTGCAGGAGCGTGAAGAAGAAGAAGGTATAGCTATGGACGAGCTGAGTTGAAAGCTGGATTACGTTGCATGGCGGATCGATGAAGCTACGAGGTGAATGAAGAACTTGGCTATGGAGGAGGAGCAACTACGATCATTAATATATTGGCTATGGAAGAGGAGCACACGGCATCTGCAGTTCACGTGCTCTGCGAGAAAATTTTGTTCCAACTTATTATTACATTGTCTTATTAAGCCTTGACTTCAAAATTTTGTTCCAACTTATTATTACATTATCATATTAAGCCTTGACTTCATATTTTTCGGGACTTTCTTGGAATTCTTCCTCGATCACTTGCCCCCCTCTCCCAACGGCTCGGACAGGCCTGTCGCGGCCCGTCCAATGCACATTGTTTTATGATCTCAAATCATTTCTCGGACGTCGAGGGTCCCACAGCGGCCCCACAGCGGGAGGCATCAACCGAAATGTCGAGTTTTCACATTTTACAAGTAATATTTCTACATCTTAGTTTCGTAATTTAATTTAGTGAAATCTCACGTTGGATGTCCATTTCCAATCAACTCTCGACCTTAACAATAAGTATGAAACTAGCAAAATTTTAATAAAGCTCTAATAATGTGAATTTTCAAGTTGTAAATTGAATTGGTTTTTTGTCATGGCATTTTTTAATATGAAAATTAAAAAATGTTACTCTCGATATCATGCTCATCGGACCTATTATTAAAAGTTACAATTTTTACAAATAAGTAGACGCACTATGTACCTTTCATGTGCCTATCTATATTCATGTGAATTAAATAGATTTAAAAACTCTCATAGGTTTAAAATCCTCTTCAGGTGAGCCCACATACATATTTTTGAGTCTACTCCCTATACAAGGATGATCTAGGATGCATGCTCGGGAGAAATCTTGTTCTCTTGTATCTCAATAGCATGTTAGAATCACCTTATCAAAATTTTGTCAAACATCATACCGCAACCTCATTGTAGGCAAGTAAAAACCATTTTATGACCCTAAGCTTCATTACGCTCTAAGAAGCCTTCCCCATCAGCACACGTAATTGGCCTCTTATCACTAGGGCTCACAAGTCAAATAAAACTTTGAGATCTAATATTAAGTGCTTTTAAGAAGAGCCTGGATGTACCATCTGATGGTAAAGGATTAACTTTTATATTTTCTAATAGGGAAGGTTCTACGTGGCACTCAGAGGAGAGTCAAGTTCTAGGAAAAGGAGGGCTCCATGTGGCGAAGAGAGAGAGAGGAGAGAGAGGAGTCCATCGTAGACGGGTCCATTTACTTGTCCTCTTAAAAAGCACCCTCACAACCATTGGCTTGCAAATGATATGTTGAACATGCACATATTCTTGATATCGAACTTTGTATTAGATTTTCCTCACATGATGTAGTCTCTTTTTTCCCTTGAAAAGAAACTATCATGAACTTGCATTATTTGGGTAAGACAAGGTCTCCAAGGGGTACACCTTTAAGAAACCCTAGATACGACGTGCATTCAAGGGGTACTTAAAAAACACCTTATCTTTAAATTTTGTATTGATAAAAAGACCCCATTTTTGCTATACAAGCTTACTGATTTTTTCAAATTTCAATTAAAATCCCCAAATGTAAATATATTTCTATAAATTTACCTTAAATTTTTTAAAAACCCCCTCCATTCGAACTCAAGTGGTACACGTACACATTTTGGGTGGACTCCCCTGGCATTAGTCTCTTTCCATCTTCTCCAAGCAAACTTACATCTCGCTTAGGTAGACTGAAGGGAGGTATTTGCTTAAAGTCAAAGTGCGGATCGGCAATAGGTATTAGCGTTTCTCACTATGACAATGGCCCTACTGCCTTATCATAATGCAACACGTGCTTCTTCTCCTTTTGAAGTTTGCATGATGTAATTATATAATGCACTTTTGAGTGAATCAATGACAAGATCAAGATCATGCAAGGCTAGGATGTCTATACAAGAATGGAAAGTCACCAATAAAAAGTAATCCACTTTCTTAAGTAATCCACTTTCTTCTACTCAAAATTTTCATAACTATCTTTCCAATAGTTTATCAGATAAGAAATTACTTATTATGAATTTCTATTTCATTAAAAAAGAAAACCCTCAAGAGAGGGATAGGAAGTCTACTATGTATAACATAGAAATAAGAAATAGGCTAAGTCTAATTTCATCAATGCAAATACCACTTTCTCATAACAATCATAATGTTTATAAAGCTAGAAGAAAAAGAATAAAAACACTTATTTCATTAATTTTGGACTTGTCAATGTACAAATTCATTTTTACATATACTTTTGGACTAGTTTTCAGATAAAATTTAAGAAAAACCCAATCTTCAAAGCACATATAAAAACATAAAAACAAGCATTTTTTAATATATTTTTTAAGGACATGAAACTAAAATTATAAAATTTAACGCAACCTAGATACGTTACATGAAAAAATAAGATTCAGTAGTTGTAAACTCTCTTAATATTTAATGGTGTTAATAGACACCTTCAAAAGTTACAGTATTAAAGAAACTCTCACCATATTTATAATAGAATTTGACAAACACCAAAAGTTACAATAAGCCTGAGATAAGTTACACAAAAAAGAGTGGTTCAGTAATTGTAAACTCTCTTAATATTTATAATAATGTTTAGGAAACACTTTCAAAAGTTACAAGTGGAAGTAGCAAACTCTCACAATATTTATAAAGGTGTTGAAAAACACCAAAAGTTACAATAAGCCTCTCACCGGAAGGCAAATCTATTTTTAAGACTGTAGCCAATTCAACCCATTCAAGAGCTGAGCTCATCTCATCCTCATCGATGTAGTTAAAATTATAGAAGAGAAGTAAGGATTGATGAATTTTCTATTTTCAAGACTTTAGTCTAAATTCAACCCATTCAAGAGCTGAGCTCATCTCATCCTCATCGATGTAGTTAAAATTATAGAATAGAAGTAAGGATTGATGAATTTTCTCCTGCACAACACTTTGTTTATTCCGAATGGCTTGCACTTCTTAGGGTGGAAATCTTCCATAATGAGCCACACACGAAGATATCTCACTTTGAAAGTCTATCAGCTCTCTCCTATATGACTACAATTTATCTATTTCAATAGTAGCCATAATTATTTTTCTTTTCTCTTCCTTCTCTAAGCCCTTCTGACAAGCAAAATCATCCTTCTCGTACTGGGTTAATGGAGCTGGATTTTGCTTTCTCTCCTCTCTCTTTCCTTGGTTCTCAGCAATCCATAATTTGATGCTACTAATGGCTTGCTCGACAGAATCGATTACCTTAAAAAGGTCCATAAAAATGAGAGGAGGAAGGTAACGAGAGTGAGGAAGGTAACTAGAGGAGGTAAGGCAAGATGAAAGGAGTATGCTTGAGAAGAGGAGGTAAGGCTACAAGCAAGATGGAAGGAGCAAGCTTGAGGAGAGGAGTAAGGTAAGAAGAGCAAAGTGGAAGAAGTGTTTGCTGCAGGTGAGATATAGAAGACGAACAAGAGGAGGAAGGTAACGAGAGTGAGGAAGGTAACTAGAGGAGGTAAGGCAAGATGAAAGGAGTATGCTTGAGA
This sequence comes from Dipteris shenzhenensis, assembly GCF_047967505.1. Classification (NCBI taxonomy): domain Eukaryota; kingdom Viridiplantae; phylum Streptophyta; class Polypodiopsida; order Gleicheniales; family Dipteridaceae; genus Dipteris; species Dipteris shenzhenensis. The sequence goes on from NC_141597.1 coordinate 40,907,305, forward strand.
AGAGGAAGTGAGGCTACGGGCAAGATGGAAGGAGCAAGCTTGAGGAGAGGAGTAAGGTAAGAAGAGCAAAGTGAAAGAAGTGTTTGCTGCAGGTGAGATATAGAAGACGAATGACTACTAGGGGATTTATAGAATTGTAGACTCATAATGTGGGATGAAAGATTTAGAATAAAGAATTGGTAGAGGCTGAGATGACTAGATTATTCGAAGTAACAGATGAAGACCATAATGCGAGACATGTGAGACATGTAAGATAGTGAGTACATTGAAATCTATAAAATAAAATGATGGGATGCAAGACCGTAATGCGAGACATTTGAGACATGTAAGACACTGATCAGTACATTGAAATCTATAAAATAAAATGATGGAACACAAGAATGATATAATTATTAGAATCTCATCATGAGATATTTTTTTAATATAATATAAGTTAGACTTGCTAATGCAAGACCGTAATGTGAGACATGTGAGATGATAGATTTTGAGTACATTGAAATCTATAAAATAAAGTGATGGAACATAAGAATGATATAATTATTAGATTCTCATCATAAGATATTTATTGTATATAATAAATTAGACTTTCAAAAAAATAAAACCGATTTAATAAATTTAGAGAGGTGAGTTGTTCATTGAGTGAAGTAAAAAATAAAAGACCATAAATGTGAGAGACACATGAGATGATAGATTTTAAATCGGTTTAAATCTATGAAATAAAGTGATTGAAGACAAGAATAATATAATTAGACTCCCTTCTTTCATCCATCCTAGTCCTTCTACAAGCACATTCTTCGTTTATCACTCTTAATTTATCATCTCTCCACCCACCATGGATGTCCTTGGCATCGTCGGAGACGTGGAGTTTGGAATTAACAGTCTCAGACAATGGGTTGCTGACCAAGGAGCAAGGAGAGATGTAAGAATTTGACAAGACTCTCCACTCACACAGATGGAGAGAGAGGAATTCAATGCACAGAGGCGGATAGAGAGGGAGGAGACTCAGAAGATAGCAGAGAGCGAAAGACTTTTACAATGTATTATAAAAGCATGACAAGATCTCTTGGACTTCTTAAGCAACCTATGTTATCGAAGCACTCGGTATGGCCGATTTGATCAAGATGCTAAAAGAACAATAAAGGCCTCCCAAAGAGATTATAAAGAAACAATCTGTGGCTGTTTGAATTTCTTCCTTCATTGTAATTATGTTGATGATACAGAAGTGGAGTCCGTGGAAGATTGGATTGTTGAGAAGATAAGAGATACTAATGATGAGATCTTCTAGTGTGATCTCGGCCTCTGTGGCCTGTCCAGTGACTATTTGAATTTCTTCCTTCATTGTAATTACGTTGACGATATGGAAGTGGAGTCCGTGGAAGATTGGATTGTTGAGAAGATAAGAGATACTAATGATGAGATCTTCTATTGTGATCTCGGCCTTTGTGGCCTGTCCATCATGATTGCTTGAATTTCTTCCTTCATTGTAATTATGTTGAGGATATGAACGTGGAGTCTGCGGCCTATCCATCATGATTGCTCGAATTTCTTTCTTCATTGTAATTATGTTGAGGATTTGGACGTGGAGTCTGTGGAAGATTGGATTGTTGAGAAGATAAGAGATACTAATTATGAGATTGTGGAAGATTGGATTGTTGAGAAGATAAGAGATACTAATTATGAGATCTTCTAGTGTGATCTTGGTCTCTATGGCTTGTAATAGTTTTATATTCTCTGCAACAAGTCTGGTAGGGCTAAGTAGATCATATTAGAATTGCTAATACAATTTATTCTTTTAGAATTGCTAATACAATAATAATACAAATTGTCAATGAATAAATATCATAAGTAAATATCCTAATGTATTGTAACATTTAACATAAGTTTAAAAAACACTATCATTAGTCAATACAAATAAGATAAAAATATTCAAGGACTCATGTTTCTTTCTACATGTTTTACAACCGAATAGAGTCTGATGAGTCCTCTTGACGCTGTGATTCTTTAAGAGTACATTGAGTCTCTACTTCTTGTGTGGATGGTGTACATTGAGATTCTACTTCTGGTGCAATTGGGATAGACTCAATCTCTTCCTCCTTTGCAAGATGTGATGTTGTAGATGCACATTGAGTCTCTACTTCTTGTGTAGGAAGAATGCATTGAGTCTCTAATTCAAGTGGAGACTGTAATGATTCTACTTGAGGCTGTGATGTAGAAGGAGACTGAATTGTCTCTTGTTTTTCTTTGGCTCCCTCAGGTTCTTCATTGAGTCCATCATGTTGTTTCCCAATGTAGTGAACAGTCTTAGCCATAAAATCTTGTAGCTCAAGCTTTGTATATGCTTCGATTGAGACATGTTCAAAAATTTCATTGAGGAATAACATGAAGTTGTAGGCAATTCTCCACCCACTACTAAACTTGTCTTTCTGCTCCACTGCGAGGCATGTCTGGAAATTTGGTTGGTCTTGATGCTCCCTGATTTTCATAATTGCAAATACTAACTTGTTTACAGACCTATCCATCATGACATATGACAAAGTGAATTTGTGTAGTAAATAATAAGATGCATGTTCATAATGATTTGTGGAGTCCGCGGCCTATCCATCATGATTGCTCGAATTTCTTTCTTCATTGTCATTATGTTGAGGATATGGACATGGAGTCTGTGGAAGATTGGATTGTTGAGAAGATAAGAGATACTAATTATGAGATTGTGGAAGATTGGATTGTTGAGAAGATAAGAGATACTAATTATGAGATCTTCTAGTGTGATCTTGGTCTCTATGGCTTGTAATAGTTTTGTATTCTCTGCAACAAGTCTGGTAGGGCTGAGTAGATCATATTAGAATTGCTAATACAATAATAATACAAATTGTCAATGAATAAATATCATAAGTAAATATCCTAATTTATTGTAACATTTAACATAAGTTTAAAAAACACTATCATTAGTCAATACAAACAAGATAAAAATATTCAAGGACTCATGTTTCTTTCTACATGTTTTACAACCGAATAGAGTCTGATGAGTCCTCTTGACGCTGTGATTCTCTAAGAGTACATTGAGTCTCTACTTCTTGTGTGGATGGTGTACATTGAGATTCTACTTCTGGTGCAATCGGGATAGACTCAATCTCTTCCTCCTTTGTAAGATGTGATGTTGTAGATGCACATTGAGTCTCTACTTCTTGTGTAGGAAGAATGCATTGAGTCTCTAATTCAAGTGGAGACTGTAATGATTCTACTTGAGGCTGTGATGTAGAAGGAGACTGAATTGTCTCTTGTTTTTCTTTGGCTCCCTCAGGTTCTTCATTGAGTCCATCATGTTGTTTCCCAATGTAGTGAACAGTCTTAGCCATAAAATCTTGTAGCTCGAGCTTTGTATATGCTTCTATTGAGACATGTTCAAAAATTTCATTGAGGAACAACATGAAGTTGTAGGCAATTCTCCACCCACTACTAAACTTGTCTTTCTGCTCCACTGCGAGGCGTGTCTGGAAATTTGGTTGGTCTTGATGCTCCTTGATTTTCATAATTGCAAATACTAACTTGTTTACAGACCTATCCATCATGACATATGACATGTTCATAATGATTTGATACAAGAACACTTACTTAAACACCTCGTGAAAGCTTGTAAATGAATTGACAAACCAACAATGGTTGTCATCAAGATCCCATACTATCAGGCTCCAATGTGATCTACATCACCAATAAAGAGCGATAAGATTTATCACAATATTAAGTATTAATTGACACAATATTACAAATAAAAGAGTAAAAGAAAGATTGAGACGATACTTACTTCTCATAATATGGCATAAAGATAACTAGCATGCCATCCAAATCTAAAGTTTGTAGCATTAAACAAACATCATCTACTGTCTTCTTGGTATCACTAAGTACAGTTGAAAGGAGAGAATCGAGCATACACACGTGATTCTATACTAATCTAGGAAAGTGAGATATAATCGTACTGCAGCAATAAATAAACAAATGTTAGAAGCAGATTGAATCAAATGATTGAAGTATCAAGCCAAGAGATGTTCATATCAAACCTGAGGATGGCCATCATGACTTTGTCATTAGCCTCTTTCAAAGGGTCGGAGAGAATTGTAACTTCCTCACTACCAAATGTCAAACACGAGGTTGCTTGCTAATGATAACCCTAACCTCAAAAGAGCTCCCCATTTCGTCTAATACAGTGGTTACATTAGGACAACTTATGGGCGTAGCAACCAATGTTTCCTCTAGATGCTCCACCACGTTATCAATAAATGCCTTAATGATAGATGACATAAATGCATATAGATGCAAGTCTGTATATGTCGACAATGAGGTTTCACTGCCGCTCAAATTAAAAATTTAAGCAAGGAGCAAAAAGCTGTTATATCCGACTCTCCACCCACAACTGTGGTCATCATTCTGCTTCCTTGCAGGGCATGTTACATACTATATTTGATCTTTTAAGTCACCTTCCATTTGCATAAGTGCATCTATAGCACCTACCAACTTTCGAGCTGATCTACACATCAAAATAGAAAACATAAATGAATGTGCGCATTGCATAGGATGCATCTCATTGACATAATTATGACACAAGTAGGTTATACTTACTCTGACACACTGCCATGGATAGATGCTATTGAATTGTCAAAGAAACATTGCTTGGCTAAGATGTCCACAATCACCAAGCTCCAATGCGAGCTACATTATCAATTAAGAATGATTATTATTTGATATAATCCTCCACAATGTAAGAGATAAGCTAAGTAGGGATTGATACTCACTCCTCGTGATATGCAATAAAGATAACTCACGCTGCAGTCAAATCAATAGATTGCAACCACTTAAAAACATCATCTATGGTCTTCTGTTTATTCCTAAGTACACTAGAAACAAGAGGATCGACCATATATGCACATCTCTGTATATATAGGGGAAGCTGTTCTAAAACCATACTGCAATAAAAAGAAAAGAATATTAGTTCATTTGATCCAATGGAAATACAAAAGCATAAAGTCAATAAAAAGTTTGTGTCAAACTTGAGGATGGCTATTATGACCTTGTTATTAACCTCTTTCTTGAAGTTTATAAGGATTGAAATGTCCTCTTCATCGAATAGAAAAGCAAGAAGTTGTTCTCAAACTTGAAACCTAACTTGAAATGACCTCTCCATTTGCTGCAAGGTATGATTATTTTCTAGAGTCATCCGATGGATAGCCAGAGCAGCTTTGCTTTCTTGAGATGAGCTTTCTATATTCTCTACTCCAGCTATGTCCTCCTTATCCTCCTCCTTTCCCTTCTCCTATAAAACGATAAAATAATTATGAGATTAAAATTTTTAATTAATTATAAATTTAAAAAGGCCTTTAAATGAATAAAGAAAATTAAACATAAGTTTTCATACCTCTAGATATCTTCGTGGTCTTTTTATGTAACCTTCTGAGGCAAGGTCAGTGTCATATCCATCTTCTTTAGCTTCCTTACTATCGCTGGTGTCCTCACTATCATATCCAGAGCTTTCAGCATTTTCATCATCTTTCTTACTCTCGTCATACATGGCCATCTCTATGTCAGCATCCTCTTCATGTAAGATCAGACTTTTCTTATCATACTTTATTGTGAGAGAAGCCACGGTATCAAGGTATTCCAAGCAAGCAGGGCTCTCAATAATGTTTACATGGTGTCCTTTTCTTATAAGAGCTTGAAACAAATGTCCCATTCAACACAATGTGACTTCCCATCTAGACGGCAGCGAAAATTCCATCATACTAATTAAAAGATCAGCACTTTTTGTTGGCCTTTCATAGTGATTTGTGTTATGATGGAGGGGACTTGGAGCTTCATGCTCTTCCAGTAGTAGTTGCAATCTCTTTGCATTCCCTCTTATGTTGTTCTGTAAGGAGTGATCATTGTAAGGGCTCTTCATGCACAAGAAAAAGGTTTCAAGACTCTGTATCTTGAGACCGCATTCTCTCTTATCCCTTTTTCTTGGAGCCTCATATGTGACATCTCCCTTCTCACATGCAAGACACACGTCTTTGATCTGATGAAAAACTTCATCACTATGGAAAAGTATGCTTTTGTAGTCTTGATACCTATCCCTTACTGTCTTAAAGCTTGTAATCACCTCTGCTCTTTCCTACTTTCCCCTTGGTACAATGGCACTCAAGCATGTGTAGAAGTCAACAAGATTATCTGCTTCCACTTTAGTTGTATTTCTTTTAAGAGTGGTCACAGGAGAATGAAACTTTCTCCATATGGTCCTAGCTTTGAGCAACATCTCTGAAGTGGAGGTGATCTTTCATAGTGCATAAATGTCATGATTAAGTCTTTCCGATTTAATCAAATATTTTTTCTCGTTCTTGAAGATACAAATGCATGCAAAATAGTAGTGAAATTGAGGCACACTCGCGAAGGTTTGATAAGTAATTTCTCCTTTATTGTATGCCTCTCTAGAGCACTCATTACAAGCATAGGCATAGTGCTGACCATCTATTGCCTCAAATGTGCAATGAGCTAAGAAATTTCTCTTGGCATCCTTTATATGTCGTTTTGGATCATTCACTGAACTTTGTCCTTCTTGAAGTGAGGGAACTTGTTTTCCGAGGGACTTAGTGAATTGCATCTCAAAATCTATAGGCTGAGAGAAATTGATGGATTGACTATAATCTCCTCTGACTGGCCAAAATGCCCTTGGACGGAGTACCATATTAGAAACAACTGGTTTTTTTCCATCAATCAAAGCCTGAAAAATCTTTTCAGCATAGACAATATCTAAGGTCCTGCTGTTGGTGAAGACACTTGCTTTGACTGCCGTTGAAGCATGTATAACTTGAGTCTTCTGGCCCCATATTGTCCTGTCTCCACCAATTCAGTTCCTGTCTCAGATGTAGATCCCTTGTAAGCATCCATGTGTACAAGACCCTCATCCAATGCTACAATGTGTTTTGTCTCATCCACTCCAGTTCCTCTCTCATTTGTATTACCATGAACCAGGTCTACATGGTGTGTCTCATCACTTCCTTTCTCATGTGTGGATTCTTGCACCTTAGGTCCCTCCAATGAAGTTGAACCTCGTTCAATGACACCCTGAAAGTATTCAAGGATAATCTTTGACTGCATTTTTCTTGCTTCCTCAATGGGAAATTCCTCCCACACATGTTGGAGGATCTCCAATGCAGGAACCAATTCAGGAAATCTAGGTGCTTTTGGCGGCGGCATCACAAAGTGCATTGCATCTTTCTTAGAAAGAAGAAACAATCTGTTGCTCATTCTTGACTTTGTGTAAATCATCATTGTACTGCTATCTTTTTCAATTTTTATTCCTAGTAAGGTGCCCCCTTGAATCAAATTGCTCTTTGAGAAAGATACATTTGATGCCCACTCATCTTTCTCCAACTCTCTCTTTGTCATCACTAGAATGAGATTTCCTTTACTTAATACCAAGAACCATGCTTTCTTTGTTGTGTCAACAATGGTCCAGTTTGTGAAGTCCTTTGGGGCATAAATTCTTCCATTGTATTTCAGTGTCATACCATTGACAAATGCTATAGCCTCAAGATCCATCCTATATTAAAGCACAACAAAAATTTTAGGTACTTTGACAAACTACAATTGCTTTGATAAATCAAAAGTACAATGAGTCCCATTAATACACCTCAAGTTTTTATTATTCCCAATCATATAAGTGTCAATTTCATGCTTTGGGAATAGCCTAAAAGGCTTTACAAGGCTTAGACACATGCATAAATGTGAAAAAAAATAAGGATTTACAATGAACTCGTGGATAGTGTAAAATGAAATAAAGTACAATCGAATACAAATTTGAAGTCTGTCAGATATAAGTGCAAAATGCTCTGTCAACTCCCGCAATTGATATAAGTGTAAAATGTTCTGTCAACTCCCAAAACTAGTACAAATATAATCTGCTCTGTCTAGTCCCTTAACTAATTCAACTGTAATCTGTCATGTCCACTTATACAACTTTCAATCATCTTGAAAGTTTAAAAACCTTGATCGTTGCTTAAATGGTAGGGTTGTTGTGAGTATGAAACCGAATGTGAACGAATGGACTGACTCCGATTAGGAACTAGTCGAGAAATTTTGAGCATGGCTTTGATTAGTTTTTTTGGAGTTCTCTCCTCTAAGGACAAACTAATTTATGCTAATCTAGACTACACCAACCGTCGAAGCGAAGAAAAGCAAGAAATAATTTATTTTCCATTGTTCTTTTTAATATGCTTAGGTTGCGAATTAAAAGCAAGAAATAATCTATTTTTCATTATTCTTTTTAATATACTTAGGTTGCGAGTTTAAAAAAGATAAAATTTTTATTTTCAAAAACTAATTTACTTACAACTCATAAGAATTGAACATTCACATTAATAAGAAGTTAAAATCTTAATAAATTTGAATTTAAATAATAAAAACTACAAATTTAATTTGACTCCAAACCCTAAACCCTAAACACGAAACCCAAACCCTCAAATCTTAAAACCGAATCCCAAATCCTGGACCTTAAACCCAAACCCCAAACCCTGAACCCTAAACCTAAACCCTAAACCCTAAACCCAAATCCCCAAACCCTAAACCCTAAACCCTAAACCCCAAACCTTAAAACGCTAAAACCTAACCCCCAAACCCTAAACCCTAAACCCAAACCTCAAAACCCTAAATCCTAAACCCTAAACCCAAACCTCAAAACCCTAAACCCTAAACCCAAACCCCCAAACCCTAAACCCTAACCCCCAAATCCTAAACCCTAATCCCTAAACCCTGAATCCCAAAACCTAAACCCTAAACCCTAACCCCCAAATACTAACGCCCTAAACACTAACCCCAAACCCAAACCCTAAATCGTAAACCCCTAACCCCAAACCTTAAGCCCTTATTCTGAAACCCTAAACCCTCATCCCCAAACCTTACACCCAAACCCCCAAACTCTTTTTTAATTCAAATTAATTTAACTTAAAACTAATAAGAATTTAAAATTCACAATCATAAGAAGTTTAAATTTTGATAAAGTAAATTCTTATTAGTTTGAAATCACAAAATTTGAAATATAAATAAATTCAATTTAGCTTAAAGTTTATGAAAAAATAACGTAAAATTAAGAAATAAGACTTAAAATAAAAAATATTAGTTTGAAATCACAAAATTTGAAATATAAATAAATTCAATTTAACTTAAAGTTTATGAAAAAATAACGTAAAATTAAGAAAATAAGACTTAAAATAAAAAATTTAATATTCTCCCTAAAAAGAAATAAATTAAAGTAATAATAACAAATGTAAGTTAAACTACTTTTAAAATTTTAAAAAATGTAATAAAATTAAAATTATACTTTCTATATTCCAACACAAAATGCATTTTTGTAAACTATATTTCAGAAAATTTAATTGAAAAATTAAACTAGTAAATTGAAAATGGAAGTGAAACTCATTTTAAATTTTTTTTTTTTTAATTTAAAATTCAAGTTTCCACAAGTTTTTCTTTCCGCACATGTTTGTCTTTTCACACTTTTCAAGTTTCCACACATTTGTCTTTTCAAACACAAGGTTGTCTTTTATCACAATTTTTAAGTTTCCACACATTTATCTTTTCAAACACAAGGATTCATAGTTTAAAACCCCCTCTCTCTCTCTCTCGTGCGCTGTCGTGGTAGCGTGCCCCTGTCTCCCTCTCTCTTTCTCCCTCCCCACTCTCTCCCTCCCCCCCTCGCGTTGTGCCTCCCCCCGTCTCTCTCTCTCCCCCCCTCTCTCTCTTGCGTGCTGCCAAGACAGTGCACCCCTCACGTTGCACCTCCCCCCCTCTCTCTCTCTTCCCACTCTCTCTCCCCCCTCTCTCTCTTGCATGCTATCACGACAATGCGCCCCTCTCCCTCCCTCTCTCTCTCCCTCCCCACACTCTCTCTTCCCCCCTCGTGCTGCGCCTCCCCCCTCTCTCTCTCTCCCCACTCTCTTTCTCCCTCCCTCTCTCTCTCTCGCACGCTACCCCCTCTCTCTCCCTCTCTCTCCCTCCTGCCCTCGTGCTGCGCCTCCCCCCCTCTCTCTCTCTCTCTCCCCACTCTCTCTCTCCCCCCTCTCTCTCTCGTGCGCTACCATGGCAACAAGCCCCTCTCTCCCTCCCCACTCTCTCTCTCCCCCCCTCGCACTGTACCTCCCCCCCTCTCTCTCTCTCCCCACTCTCTCTCTCCGCTGTCGCGGCAACGTGCCCCACTCTCTCCCTCCCTCTCTCTCCCTCCCCACTCTCTCTCTCTCTCTCCTTCACGCTGCACCTCCCCCCTCTCTCTCTCCCCCCCTCTCTCTCTCGTGTGCTACCGTGGTAGCACGCCCCACTCTCTCCCTCCCTCTCTCTCCCTCCCCACTCTCTCTCTCTCTCTCTCTCCTTCGCGTTGCGCCTCCTCTCCCTCTCTCTCTCTCCCCCTCCCTCTCTCGTGCTCTCTCTCTCTCTCCCTCTCGGCACTCCTTTCTCTCTCTCGACTCCTTTGTCTCTCTCTCTTTTCTCTCTCTCTCTCTTTTCTCTCTCTCTCCTTCCTCTCTCTCTCCCCCTCCCTCTCTCGTGCTCTCTCTCCTTACCCTCTCTTCCTTTCTCTCTCTCGACTCTCCCTCTCGTCTCTCCCATCTCTCGCAGCCCTCTACCGCTCTCTCTCTCCCTCTATCTCTCTCTCACATCTCTCTCCTCTCGTGCGGTCTCTCTCTCCCTCTCTCTCTCTCGCGAATCTCTCCCTCCCTCTCTCTCTCTCTCTCTCTCCTCTCGCGGGGCCCTCCCCTCTCTCTCTCTCTCTCTTTTACATCTCACTCTCTCTCTCTCTCTCTCTCTCTCTAAACGTCTCTCCTCTCTCTTTCTCTCTCTCTCTAAAAGTCTCTCCTCTCTCTCCCTCTCTCTTTCTCCCTCTCTCTCTCTTTTGCTGCCGAAGCAGCAAGACTCTCTCTCTCTCTTATAATCTCTCTCTAAAAGTCTCGCCTTCACTTTTCTCTCTCTATATAATAAAATTTCAAAGAATACAAATGTAAAAAAAAGTACCTGGAAAAAAGTTGAGATCTATGCTTGTGCTTGCTTTTGCTCTTCCTCCTCTTTTTGCTTCTCCTCTTGCTCTTCCTTGTTGAAATGAGAGAAACAATGAGAGGAGTAGAGTATATATAAGAAAAACTAGGGCTTTAAGTGCTTCTTTCTCATTGGTCCTTCTATATCATTATCTCCTCTCCCATTGGCCTCTCCATTAGATTATCTTCTCTCCCTCTCCCACCCACTCCCATCCTCCCACCCCATTCCCACTCCCACCTCCATCCTCCCACCCTACCTCCCCATTCCCACTCCCTCTCCCACTCCCATGCCCATTCTCCCACCCCCACCTTTCCCATTCCCACTCCCTCTCCCACTCCCATCCTCCCACCCCACCCCTCCCACTCCCACTCCCATCCTCCCACCCTCACCCCACCCCCACCTCCCCCATTGCCGCTCCCTCTCCCACTCCCACTCCTATTCTCCCACCCACTCCCATCCTCCCACCTCCACCTCTCACTCCCACTCCCATCCTCCCACCCCCACCCCTCCCCCCCCCATTCCCACTCCCTTTCCCACTCCCACTCCCATTCTCCCACCCCTATCCTCCCACCCCACCCTTCCCACTCCCATCCTCCCACTCCCTCTCCCACTCCCTCTCCCACTCCCACGCCCATTCTCCCACCCCCACCTCCCCCATTCCCACTCCCTCTCCCATCGTCCCACCCTACCCCTCCCACTCCCACCCCCACCTCCCCCATTCCCACTCCCTCTCCCACTCCCATACTCCCACCCCACCCCTCCCACTCCCACTCCCATCCTCCCACCCTCACCCCACCCCCACCTCCCCCATTCCCACTCCCTCTCCCACTCCCACTCCCATTCTCCCACCCCCACCCCCACCTCCCCCATTCCCACTCCCTCTCCCACTCCCACTCCCATCCTCCCACCCCCACCCCCACCTCCCCCATTCCCACTCCCTCTCCCACTCTCCCTTTCTCCCACTACCACCCTCCCACACTCCCTTTCTCCACACTCCCACTCTCCCTTTCTCCCACTACCACCCTCCGAACTCCCACTCCCATTCCCACATTCCTACTATCAATTCCACTACTACTTATGAATTCTAATTAAAACTATTACTTAAATAAATGATATTACTGAAAACACTCATAGGATTTAAGGTTTAGGATTTGGTGGTTTGGGTTTAGGATTTGGGGATTGGTGAGTTAGGTTTAGGGTTTGTGAGTTAGGGTTAGGGTTTAGGGTTTGTGAGTTAGGGTCTAGGGTTTGGTGGTTTGGATTTAGGGTTTGGGGGTAGGGTTTAGGGTTTGGGAGTTAGGGTTTAGGGTTTAGGGTTCAGGGTTTTAGGGTTAGGGTTTAGGGTTCAGGGTTTGGGGGTTAGGGTTTAGGGTTTGGTGGTTTGTGTTTAGGGTTTAGGGGGTAGGGTTTAGGGTTTAGGGTTTGGGGTTAGGGTTTAGGATTTAGGGTTTAGGGTTTAGGATTTGGGGGTTAGGGTTTAGGGTTTGGGAGTTAGGGTTTAGGGTTAAGAGATTAGGGATTAGTTTTTATTAGTTAGGGTATTGGGTTTAGAGAGTCAAGATTAACATTTATTGTTTAGGGATTAGGGATTATGAGTTAGGGTTCAGGGATTATGGTTTGAGTTTAGGTTTAGGTATTAGGGTTTAGGGTTTAAGGGTTAGGGTTTAGGAATTAGAGTTTTGGGATTAGGATTTTGGGATTAGGGATTAGGGGTTAGGGTTTACGGATTAGGATTTAGGGGTTTAGGATTTAGGTTTAGGAATTAGGGTTTAGGATCTAGGGCTTAGGGTTTAAGGGTTTAGGGATTAGGGATTAGGGTATAGAATTTAGGGTTTAGAAATTAGGAGTTAGGGTTTAAGATTTAGGGTTTAGGGTTTAGGAATTAGGGTTTATGGTTTCAAGGGTCGAATTAGGGTTTAGGGTTTGGGGATTGGGGGTTAGAATTTAGGGCTTAGGGTTTAGGGTTTGATTAAATTTTTAAACAAGATCTAGATTTTTAAATAATTAATAAAGTAGATTATTGAGAAGAGACTAATGTTCTTTATAATGGTTGTTATAGCTTGTTTGCAAAGGAAACTCACAAAGGAGATGGCTACAAAATTTATTCCGAGGATGGAAGTGATTCTATATTGCAAAAGAGAAGTAGTTGCATTCGCTACAATCCATGAAAGTGATCCAAATTCTATTTGTCACTTTAGAAGACTTGGCGAAGATAAGGTGGTAGTTATCGTATCAAGGATTCTTAGTGCACATGTTGAGCTAAAGCATAAGTGTGTGGATATGGAAATCCTTGGAGATGTTATGCCCTATAATACTTCCAACAAAGCATCTATTGCATGGGACAGAGATGAGACTTATCCAACACATGTCATCAGGAATACAAAGTGCATATTTGGATTTTAGAGTGGGAGATATTTTACAAATGTTATCATTTGCAAATAAGAATGTAGCAGAAGGTCAAGTCTTGGGATTTAAACAAGTGGAACACTGGACATTTGTGCAGATGAGAATTCAAAAAGTTACTGATGATGGTATGGATGATAACTCAATGTCATTGGATGGTCCCTACTATGAGGTAGGTAAGGGTTTGAGATGGAGCATGCAATTTTTAAAGACTCGGCATGTGGTTTTTAATGATAAACATAATGTATACTACAACATCAAAGAATTGAAAGAATATGCCAATGTACCAAGTTCTATTCCTTCAGAGATGGATGATTCCAATGCACTCAACTATAGCACTGACATCTTATCAAAAGTCGATGAGTTCATTGGTACCGAGAAAGAAAAATATTTCACAAGTGATGCCTTATGGGTGGATGAGTTCATGCACATTGAGAACTTGGGCAAAGATGTCAAAAGTGATATATTTTCAAGCATGGATGGCTTCATGGATACGGATAAAGTTCTTGGAGTCAAACCAAGTAACGATAGAAATATGGAAATCATGCACGATAGTATAATGAGTGATGTTCTCTCTGGAGTAGAGGAGTTTCAAGACTATGGAGTTATGAAATCCATAGAAAGCGCATCAATGAGTGATGTTCTCTCAGGAATAGATGAGTTTGAAGATCATTCTGGACACTCTATCACCACTGACTATGGAGTTATGAAATCCATAGAAAGTGCATCAATGAGTGATGTTCTCTCCTCAGGAATAGATGAGTTTGAAGATCATTCTGGACACTCTAATGCCATTGTGACAAGTGGTTCTACGATTGTATCAAAAGTAGGGATGAGATCAACAAAGGACTATTCGGTATTTGACTTTGATTGTGAAATAGTTAATGTTACAAATGGTTTGACGAATGTATCAAAAGCAAGAATGACTTCAACAAAGGAATATTCAGTATTTGACTGTCAGAGTGACAAGATCAAGGATGCAACATCTCATGAAAACAACGTGACAAATAAATCTTACAAGGAGAACTACACAAATCCAAATAAGAATGTACAGAAGGTCCCAAAACAGACATACAGATGCATGAAAAGACAACGAGTCCAGGCAGATCCAAAAAAGCAACCAAAGAGAATAAGAATAATGAATGAAGATGTTATGCTAAAAGCAATGCGATCTACATGCTGTAAGCGTATATGTCTGCGATCCATTAACTTACATGACATCAAGGGTTGTAGAGAACATGTTTGGCAAAGGAAAGGAAGCAGAAGAAATGAATACCTACTCATGAGATTGTCTTGCTTTCTTGTAAATGATAAGAGAAGGAGAAGTTCAGGACAACAGATAAGGCCTCTTTTAAATGGAAAAAGTATTTGCAATAATGCATATCGCATTATTACAGGATTATCACATGGCACATATTGGAATTTGGCTAAAAAAGCAAAGTATGGAGTTAAATTTAACATTCATGGAAACATAGGAAGGCCCAAAACAAGAGCCTCAACGGTTGTAGCAACAGCAATTTTGAAAGATTACATTTATGAAAATGCTTTACCGCAACCCCATCTATCAGAAATGCATCTTCCGATAGGTTTGATCAAAAAAGAAGTATTTAACTCTATTGGAGAAACACAAAGCAAAGAGGGCATGCACCGACATCTTTTCATACTTTGTATACTCTTTGGAAAAAAAGCTTTGGACATGTTAAAATCCCAAAGAGGCAAAAAATGTCAAAGTGCAATGACTGTGATGATCTAAAGCGAGCACTTGAGAGTCAAAAGAAGCTTACAAAAAAAAGAGAGAATTTCATCATGGACTTGTTCGACATTCTAGAATAAAATATTTCTCACCCAAATGAGTACATGTGCATTATTGTAGATGGTATGGATCAAAATACAACAACATTACCTCGATTCGTTAACACTCCACCTAGGCTACAAGGAAAATACTTTTTAAAGACACATCTATGTGGAGTGTTAGTGCATGGATTTAAGTTTTTTGCAGAACAAAAAGAAGCTTACAAAAAAAAGAGAGAATTTCATCATGGACTTGTTTGACATTCTAGAATAAAATATGCATTTTGGAAGAAGCAAGCTATTTCTCACCCAAATGAGTACATGTGCATTATTGTAGATGGTATGGATCAAAATACAACAACATTACCTCGATTCGTTAACACTCCACCTAAGCTACAAGGAAAATACTTTTTAAAGACACATCTATGTGGAGTGTTAGTGCACGGATTTAAGTTTTTTGCAGACATATGGATTGACTCCTTGCATCTACATGATAGCAATCAAGTTGTAACATCCGTCATGAAGGCAATTCACAATGTACATGCAAAAAAAGGTCGCCTACCAGCAACTTTGAAAGTATAAGCAGACAATTACGGACGAGAGAATAAGAATGTACTCTTTTTTGCATTTTGCTCAATGCTAATCGCTCATAGAATCATCAATGAGATTGAAGTTGGGTTTTTGTTGGTTGGGCACACACATGAGGATATCGATCAGGTATTTAGCACGGTTTCAAGAGAACTAAAACACAAGGACATGGAGACGATGGATGACTTGATAAGAAAATGTGGGAGGCAAGTTGGTGGCCATAAGGAAGGAACAATATGCTCAATGGTTGAGAGGATGTATGATTGGAAGAGCTTTATTCTACCTTTCATACAAAAAGGTCATGATGCCCTGATAGGTCATAGCGCTCCACACTATTTTCACTTTTTCTTAAATGATGAAAAACCAGTGATGCAATGGCAACACTATTCTCTTGATACAAAATGGGAACCTGAAGAACCTTACTCTCTCTTAACTTCAATCCCGAGCAAAGAAATGCATCCAACATGGGCTCCTATAAAAGAATTTAGCGAGAAATCCAAAGGTGAAATAGAAGGCTATAAAACTTTTATTACATACAAAGAGGAAATGCTCCGGAGATTTCCTGATTGGAAGCCCTCTTGGAAGGAACACACTACTATTGTAATTAGCAAGACCTACCAATTGATAAAGGACCTTGCAAAAATGCGAGAAGATGATATTAAGGCAGAACGGCCTTTATTTTGGCCAAATGTTGGTAATGACTTGCGTCCAGCATGCGTCCAGCATGTGGTCTCTTTGAAAATGAGTTCGAATCGTTGCTCCCACATCCATATTGTGGACCCAAGAAGAGAGAGTTTATGCCACAAATAGACATAGATGTCCATTGTTTTGTTGTAGTTCGACCATCGGATGATGAACACGAGAACGTGAAGTTTTGGGTTGCGAAAGTAGTTGACGTGAGCATGGATGACCGGGGGACAGCTACAACATTTACAGCAGTATGGTATGAGCCAAGGGGTAGGAAGGAGAACCAAGATAACAGTACATTGTATAGTAGTTGTTTGAAAAAGGAATGGGTCCTAAACCATGATGCAATTTTAAGACTTTCCACAGAGACAGTCATAGTATCCTGGAAATCAAGGTCAAAGAAAACAAAGAAGCACATGGGGTATGATGTAGAAGACAAAATAAAATTACCTCAACCAATTATTACGCACATTACAGAGTTCATAAAGATGCTCGCCCAGGAGGAAGTAGAAGGAGATAGCACAAATGAAGAATGCCCATAATAACACCATTCAAATATCGAGAAAGAGTGAAGGTGGTAGTGGTAGTCAGATGAGAGTGAATGAAGATGGTACCCAAGCAACAAGTGATGACAGAAAGGACATTTTGAACAAGCAAATGTTTGGATCGCTCATTTCTGTGATCATGATAGAAAAGGACATTCAAACAAGCAAATGTTTGGATCGCCCATTTGTACTAAACTCATTATAAAGGAAATTTTAAATTATTGAAAAGGCCACAGGAGATCCTTTGTACAAAGACTCATCCAGAGCAATATTTGTTGTAAAACTTATGATATGATAATGTAAAATTGCAATCATAGCTATTGCTATTTTTTGGAGTACAAAAGAGGCTTCCATCATGTCTGATGTCTATATAAACCTTTTAATTTCTTGAATATTCAAGAGTGTTATAGTTTTGTACATTGAAAGTAAAAAGAGTCTTACAGGTCTCTTATGTATACATTTTTAAAATGTTGTGAATCCTCAATAGCATGGTTTTTAATGGATTTAAACTAATAACTCGGATTTTTTATTTTAAGAATATGATTCTTATAAACAAAAAAAAAAAATTTAGGATTTAATAGTAGTTTTTGCATTATTTGTACAACATTGTAGAGAGATATTATGAAATGTATTATGTGAAAATGCCAGAAAGTAAACTTTTGATTCTCGAATGACATTTTCATAAAGTAAACTTTTCATTTGGGAAGGATTTTAAGGAATAGTCCAAAAGTAGACATGAGTCCAAAATTAATGAAATAAGTCTTCAAACAAAAGATTCTATTTTCAAAGTCATAATAAAAGAAAGTGGGATACTGAGTTTCTGTCGGCACTCCGGAGGTGAAGGGCAAACTCAGCCATGACGAAGGCTAGCGCTAAAGGAGAAGGCTAATCAAAAAGTAGTCCCAATCTCTTCATTCAAGCTACAACTGCTTGTATACTCAATTTATATAACCTTATTATTCAACATATACTCTGTAAAGCCCAACATAGTTATATTAGATGTTGCAAAACATGTTTTAAAACTGCCTAAAGATGCGAGATAGTGTTCCACAAACTCCTACAAGTCCAGTTGTGCAAGCCCAGAAGAAAAAATCCCAAAGGGCAGAATATATAGAGAATTTCCATTCAATTCCTGGAATAAATGTGCACAAAATCCCCCAAGAACAAATCTTAAACGAACTCATTCATCTTAGGGTAAACACAAGTCATTCATCTAGACACTAGTCCCTAAACTTGATTCAATCGTAAATTTGACCTTTTATTTAAAAATGAGCATGGTTATAACACACGGATATGTAGCTGAATGTGGTATAACAAATTTCCCACAAGGCAGGATAGCCTAACAGTACTCCAGTCAACATGTTACACATATTAGCAATAATTGCTCCTACCAAGAACTTCGCCTAATGTTCTCTAATATGATTTCTTTAAGTAGTCCGGCTTTTCAATATCAACCTCAAGTTCTCCCCTTAAGACAGACCTCAAGGACGTTTCATTCTCAACTTGTTTTTTGTCAAGCAGTCGGTCTATAATATTCAAGGTTTGAGAGCTATGGCGTAAATAAAAATCAGCTGATAAAATCTTTTGTTCTTCCTGCAATAGATCTCCATGTCTGCCCTGAAACAATAGAAAAGGATACCAAAGGTGTACGAATGTGAAATCAGGACCTGTGATACTGCTGTAGCCTTCACTCTACTGTACAGCAACCGATGAACGAAATGTATGCAAAAGAAGCATATTAGGCTGGTGCATAATACCAATCGAGCAATTCTGTCATGGACAGCCTGATGCATAACTATACCGGCTGCAACCGATATATTGAAAGAATCAACCATGCCCTCCATCGGAATGCTGCATCTCATATCTGACATCTGCATTGCATCTATGCTGACGCCACTGCAAGAATTATGTAGCCTAAGTTAAGTTTCATTAAGTTGAAACTTTACGTATTTTAAAAATAGGGCTGTCCATATAGTAAGCCACATAATCCTTCATTTGAAAGAGTTCCCAATAAGCAAGCGGACCTTAACCACGATGCAGAGCATGTGCTCAACGTTGTACACTGACCTGTGCTCATTTCCAAAAACCACAGCTGTTGGTATTGACCAGTCTACGTCAAGTATTGAGACCTGATTCAAGGAAGAAATTAAAAGAAGTTAAAATTCAGCTCTTTCTCCTGCCAGTCTACCGGTACAAACACCTAATGAGAAGCTTTTCCATCTGACAATCTGGCTTCCACCCCAAAAACCCTATCATCACGAAATAGAATGGAGAGTACAAAGCCCTTTTAAACTAATACAGTATCATCTCCAACAACTGTCACTGCAATTCGGTAGCCACGCATCCGCAATGTTTCAAGACACTCCCTTGTGGTATCCCAAAGCTCAGCATCCAGCCATTTCTCTGAGCCCATACTCACTTTCCTATGTTTCTTGTATCTGCCACATATCGAATTCTGCCACACATCAAGGTTCCTTATAATCCACTGTGAGATCTCTCTCTCTCTCTCTCTCTCTCTCTCACAGATGGATTCCTATGACAGAGGTGAACCCCAGGTTGATACATGGGGCACAGAACTGTGATCTCTCTCTCTCTCTCTCTTAGATGGATTCCTATGACAGAGGTGAACCGCAGGTTGATACATGGGGCACAAATGTCAGGATTAAAACAATACAGCATATAGAAGATGAGGACCGTCATGCATGACCTGTAGAAGCAAGTAGACAAAGGTCACAAGAGAATAAAGGGTTCAAATAGATAACGTAGAGGATTAAGCTCGCACAAGTCTTGGATGCATTCCTATCAATGCATCAGATAGGGACACAACTTACACATGCTAACACCCAGGGACCTGCACAATCTCTTTGAGCAGCCACCCAAAAACTTGGATCACGCCTAAAGGAACTAATAGAATATTGAAAGAAGGTTCTGGCAGTGTGCATATAAGCAGGTCAGGTCAGCCCCAACAGAACCCCATAGACGTACATGCCTTCTGTTTGACTTGTACAATTGAAAGGAGGTTCTGGCAATGGTATATCTGTTAGAGGTGACATCTCCTGTATCATACACTGAGGACCTTGGTTGTGGGTCTGCCCGCCCATGTGACGGATAGTGAGGGCTTGCTTGTGGGTTGTAAGGGGGGGTTGTCTTGATGGCTGCTCAGTCCAGAACGTGGGGGGGTGTACAGAGCATGTGCAGGGGTGTACGGAGCCCGTACCAGGTCGCCATCATGCCATATCTGCTGCTGACTGATCCAGAGGGGTGCGGGGCTGTTTGTGCCTGCCCCCGGGCCCATTGCTCTCTCTCTCCATTGTAGTTAAGTTCTGCTGCACTTCTCACATGGTAGCAGAGCCAAAGGTTGGCTAGTGACCTATGCTATGTAGAGGGCCTGGAACCAGCATGCTGTGAAGGGTTTTTGTGTGCCATTTGAAGCTGTTTCGAAGAGAAGGATAAGGAGGTACGGACTGTTTGGGAGTACAGAAAAAAGGGTAATTACTTTGAAGGGTGTTTTCAGATCTAAGAGGTGGTGTTTGTAAGGGCCAGCCAGCAGGAGCTTGCAGGTAATGTATGCAGCAAGTTTTCTTTCTTGTCTCTTGCTAAAAGCAATCTCCTATCTTCCTCCTTCGTACCCCTTTCTTGTTAGTAAGTGCAAGCCAATAAATAGACAGTGCATCCAAGACAAATATAGAAGCCACAGAAGCCCCCAGGCTCATTGTACGGCTGCCACCAGGCCGCCTTGATGCCGCCTAGGTCGTGCCTTTGTTGCGTGGTCAACCTGGCCACCAACCACGGTCACCATACCCGACCAGCAGGGTGGATATACCCGACCTTGGGTCGGCCCCTGGTCTGTCAGGATACCCTCCTCCAATGGGCAGGAGGGGGACCACATATATAGGGCCCCCTCCCCTCATTGTTTCCCATCTCATTGTGGAGTCCTCAGTCCATCTTTGAGTAGAGGTTTTCCCCCAGCAGAGGCGGGGTTTTCTCCTGAGATCCTTCTGTAGTCTCTCTTGTTTCTCTCCTTTCCAGTTCAGCTTCCTCTCTCTCTCCATTGTTGTTCAGTTCCACTGCACTTCTCACAATATCACCAGGTCACATCAGCCTCAACCCAACCTCATCTAGAGCTGTTTCTAACTTGGCTTTGACAAACTTAGTTTCTGTTTGCTGTCTCATAGATCCTCTTGGGTCTCCAGTGGACATTAATAGAGTCCTTTCATTTTCATTTCTCTCTCTCTCTCAACAAGCTGCCTCTTTGGTGAACCAGTCAAACAGCTAGGATCATAATTGAAGGAGTTATTAGAGCACTGGAACAAAATTATCGATATGGCACACGGGCTAGACAGGCAAGTACAAATCACATAGACAAATTCAGAACGTTATGTCGAAATGTGCAGATGTACATCCAACTGCTTTTCACAACAATGCCTGCAGTATCTTCCAAAAAGCTTCCCAAGGGAGCTTGTGGAGCTTCTCGTTGATCAAGAGGGAGTTGGCCCATGGTGCATCATTGGGGTGTTGGAGCAGTAGGGTCAATGCCTACTTATGACGTCTACATGAGATCAACAAAGGGTCTTTTCACTGTGTAGGGTACATGGATATGAGAGGTGCCATGTGGCACAGTATGAAGGTGCCACGTGCGTAGCATGCGCAGCAAGAAAGACTGCCCAATGAGCTTCATGCGGAGCTGGTAAATGGGCAGCCACGTCATCTTGATAGCAAGCCATCTGTAAATCTGTGAGTGGACCTTGAGGGCTACTGATTTGGCAATTTTGTGCCGTGAGCTGGCTTGGCTGTGATAGGGTGCCACAACCGTTTTGTAGCATGATCTCTCCTTGCAATTGCCGCCAACTATTGGGCTCACAAATATGGGCTCTCTAAAAGGATGCAGCTCAGACATACAGTAGCAGTCTGTTCACAGCATATGTAGAAATGCAGGTGATAATGATGGCATTTTGAAAGGCCCAGCAGAGGGGCCGAGTCATCCTTTGGGCGGTTGAAGGCAGTTGGTCCAGAGGTGGTTGACTAGTTGGTCCCGACTCCCCAGCAATTTCGGCATGCACACCCACTCCTTTTTCTTCTCAGACATTACAATTCATCATCTCCAACATGCACAGCAGGGACTAGCTACTCTAACATCCACAGACTTCATCAGTACCCAAGGTGGGTGTGAGACTATGCTTACAGAGTAGTAATTTGATGTCTTCACTTAACGTGCAATAATCATGCATGCAACGAGGATAATTTGGATGGATCATTGCTAGCCTGTTTTTTTGCTTTGATTGCAATAAAAGAGCCTACCTTTTGTTTGGCTCATTCGAAATGACATGCACTGACTGGAATCCAAGTGCATCTGCAGATCTGCAAACAGCAGCTATATTTCCAAGATCAATAAGGCCTTCCATTACAGGACATACAGAGTATGTTCGGTTTGCTGCAACTCTCTCAATTTTTTCTTTTCTTTCTTCCGATAGAAAAGGACCCAGCATCTGTATAATTTCTGAGCTAGTAGCGGTTGAATCCTTAACCCTGAACTCATCCAAATAAGGAAACCATCGCACATTGTGACTATCTTGATTACTAGGGAGAGGATGATTAACATTTGAGGCTCCATTCACTTGAGAGCATCTCTTTGTCCTGGTACATTGTGTAGCTTGGACATTCGAATCTGCATGAAATCCTGTGATTGGATCACTTGAGCTGCCAGCATTGCCAGATCCTGTAAAGAAACAGTAGCAGTGCAAACATGGAGATTAAAGAACTAATGCTTGGGCTACATAGAAACCCGCCTCCAGACCTCATGTCCCTGACGAGACGTTGGACAATGCAAACGACGTTTCTTTGAGGAGCGCAGACCGAATTTCTCCAAATGGTATAGTTGACCCACATCATTCACTCATTTGAATACAAGGGAGGTACAGCTACAAGCACTCTCTCGTCTCCTAACACCTCCACCGCTTTTATTGCGAGTCGTAAAAGTCATATTTTGTACTGATTTTGCCGGGAAAAGGACGAGATTATTGAGCAAACATGCTTGAAGAACAAATCTGCCATGACCTGAAGCAGGGCCTGGAGCAACGAGAGGTGAAGAGGGCAGGCGTGGGGTCCAAGAGAGGTGTCTGGAGACGACGCAAAGAGGAGGAGGAGGAGGCAAGCGGCAATGGTGAGCAAGGCGAGGATGGCAACAATAACAAGAAGAAGAACAAGCCAGTCCTGCAATGGACCTCACCAACGGAAAAGCTCCTGCCCTGCTCATTGCACGCATGGAAGTTCTTTCTACACTCCACCTCACAATGTAATCCTTCTCAAAACTCTTCAACTCTTCAAACAAGATGAATTTCATGCAAGTGTTTTGGTATTTGTTAACACTCCAAGTGATTTAGTGGAACATTCCAGTGTGGTTTGGTCTCTTGGCGTAAACAAGTGTGGTTTGGTATTCGTTTAACTTCTTGTTGAGTAAACACTAGAGGGCTTCTTGCCTACTTGGCAGCGGCCCGCAATCAATTTCTACTTGCAGCGTAGAGCCAATAGGCTCAAATGGGTGGGTGTCTGGGTGCGTGATTTATTTTTTTTTTAACAGTGTAGTGGAGTAACCCCTACCTTGCTCATCGCACACTCCACTCCACCCCACAATGTAGTACTTAATGTAGTACTTAGGGTGCCTACAGACTGGCACACCATGGGCATCGCCCATATATCATGGACAAGCAAGATTGCCTGCCTACTTCTAGCCTACAGCCCAGAGAGATTCAATGCACCATGGGCGAGCATGGGCAGCTCTAGTTTGTTCTGTAAACACCCTTACTCCACATGCCCTCCAACCCAAATCTAGACTAGTACTTATGAGTGACTATCATGAGACTGAGACTACACTGTGTTCTGGCCTTGGCTTGCCCTTTGGGGAAAGTCTTAGTGATGGTTCATCTTCAAAGCTAAAATTGCTTTGTGGGATTTTATTTTGTCCATCCACTAGGGAAAACTAAAATAGGGGCTTCCTTTAAAACTTTCTAACGTTGAGGGCTTTCTTTAAATGTTTTTGACATTGACAAGGCAAGCCTTCATACAATGGCACTTAACATAGCACAGTTGTTGGAGCGTTGAGGGAGAATAAGGCTTGAGAGGAATAGCATGCACACACACACACGTACACACGCATGCATGCACGCACAGAGAGTCTATTAATGTCCATGGGAGACCAACCGGTCTGTGGGACAACAAAAAAAATCATCTAGTACATCTGCCTAGGGAGGGCACATGGCAACTCCCAAGGAGTGCAAAAAGCAGCTCCAATTATTTAGGGGAACCTACATAATATTCTGAAAACCGTGGTCAGCCATACATCAATTTAAGACTAAGAGTCTTTAGGCAGGCAGCATAGTGCTATCAATACAAAATTCAAGCTCTAGTAGAGCCACATGTCACGCTATTCTCGTCGAGCCATGAGCCTTGTTTATAAAGCGTCTTTATTAACTACTAACTAAAGAATCTCAAAATAGAGTCCTCCTCTTCTCTTGTTCCTCAATTATGCATAGCCTCTTGCCTTTTGACCTCCTCGCCTTCCCAAAGCTTAGCCTGCGTTTGTACCACCATCGCCACCCATAGCATCAGCACAGGCGCCTTGTTGATC
The DNA here is from genome assembly GCF_047967505.1 of Dipteris shenzhenensis. Classification (NCBI taxonomy): domain Eukaryota; kingdom Viridiplantae; phylum Streptophyta; class Polypodiopsida; order Gleicheniales; family Dipteridaceae; genus Dipteris; species Dipteris shenzhenensis. The sequence continues at coordinate 40,931,992 of NC_141597.1, forward strand.
CTGATCTTATCTTGCTCCTCCCCATTTTCCTCCTGCTCTCCCTTTCCAACCCTCTTTCGCTTCCACCTCTAACTTTGTACGCGACGTTGCGCTCTTCCCTGCCTCGCCTTTTCGCTTTCGTTCTGCCAGCTCCAAGCTTGAGAAATATTAACATAAGTGTCTACACTTGAATCGAGCTTTGCTCCCAAAACGTACTGGAGAATCACTTAAAGGATTGTTGATAATACCCCTGAACATGAGCAATGTAAACTAGCGTGCATTTCTGCAACACTCGCGATGCACTTGCTCAACCTCCATTATGGTCGCTTGCATTGTTGCTTTTCAAACTTCTGTCCTTGCCCGGGCCGATGCTATTGCGCTCCCGTCAGGCATCATCAGGTGCAGATCTTCGACGGAAGGAAGCATTGCAACAATGCTAGCCATTGAAGACATTGCTCAACAACGATGGTGATGGGATTCTCTTTAATATTGGGGATCTCGGGATCTGCTACGAGCAGATTTGAGTTTCTACTATGCCTCTTCCCTCTTCCAGTAGCTGGGTTGCTGCACTGATTCCTTACCTTTGTCAATCTCTCGCATTTTAGCTGCCGCAATCTGTGTCTTTCTCCGACTGCACATTGTTACAAGACTGTAAGTTGGGCAAGCTAGAAACATGCTATGCAAAGTTCTTGATGGAGCAAAGGCAAGACTAGTAGGGGCTGAAGCAAAACCGTAGCAACTGGGGCGAGCTGAAAGTAGACAACGCAAAAGCAAGATCAGCAGGGGCTGAAGCAAAAGGGTAGGTACAACTTACAAGATTGCAAGCTGAAAGTAGACAACACAAAGTTCTTGATCGTCCAAAAGCAAGACTAGCAAGAGGAGTTGAAGCAAAACAGAAGGCCACACAAAACATCGAAGAAAAGTTTCCAACCTTCTTGACAATTTGCTGCATAAAATTTATAGTTGCTGGTGCTCATTTTCCCAAACTGAGAACTTGGATGCAAGGAGCGTCGACTATCTTCCAAGCATGGATGATTTTTTCATATTAGTTTTGTTAAGAAGTGAAATTTTTATATTGACATCAAAAGTTTATACATCCTAATAAAAATAAAAATTTGAAACATTCGCCAAGATTTGAAACTTTTTTGTAAAAATTGTAAAAGTTGTGCCAAGATTTACATATTTTACTTAGAAATTCAAAAGAAAATGTATAGAATTGTAGTATATTTTGTCAATGTTATGAAACTAAAAAATTTATCATGATAAAATTTCGCCAAGATTTTATATTAATATAAAATGATAGCTTCGATAAAAACATCCCTGCTTCCAAGAAGATGCAAATAAGCCAACTCTAAACCTTGAGTCGGTCTTTCTTGGCACCGGCTCTTCCAAAAACATAGGGCATACCTTTTAGCGATCCGTTAGATATTACGTTTGATTGGATCTAAATTTGGTAGCTTGTAGCAAATTGCACGCCTAGAAGAGGATGCCTGCTACTACTAGCAGTGGGAAGCACAAGAAATAGGCCTTGTTGGTTATAGGTTGGCGGAGTTGGGCGGATGTCCCCTTCAACACTCAAGGTCTTCTACGAAATGTGAGTTGATGATTGTGAGGGTAATGAAGCTTGATGGCTCACAGAGATTTATAGAGAGCAAAGATTTTAATGAACTATTAAGCTTTGGGCCCGTAGCATAGGCAAAGCACGAAAAGCAAATTTAAATGTGCAAAGGAGCTTTTGCGTTACAAAGGCTTGCTATGGTGGAGTAAAGAGTTACAAAGGGTAGTAAACTCAAGGCTGCGAGCACAGTATGTACACAATGTGTGCAGAGGCTCTAGCGACTATTGGGGCGAATTACTCGAAGGCACTCTCTCCCCCATTTGCATGCAGTTTCACTAATCTAAATAGGCTACTGCCACAAAGAGATTGCAGAGTGTCATATAAGATGTAGGTGGTTGTAAAGAAATAAGAGAAGAGGTAGAGCATTTGACGGGCTACTGCCTACGCAGGTGCGGGCACTAAGGCTGCCAATACCTTGAAGACCTTAAGTCTCAAAGACTAGCTGGCATAGCTGCTAGGCTCTAGCGGATGGCTATTTGAGAGGCAGAGATGGATTGTTGGCTGGTGATCCGAGGTAGAGAGTAGAATGTATAATGTCACAGTATGCTTGCAGACAATTAGATGGAGCTGCCAAACTAGCTAAAAATAGCTGCACACCTCCGTTTGCAAATCCAAACCTCCAGAGTCCAAATCACTCTGAAGTCTCTGATGGCAAACTTGGCCACATGCTGAGCAAACTATGGTGGGGAATATATAGGCTGCAGCTATAGGGCACACTGGTTCATGCAATTTACAGGCTACAGCATACCAAGGAAGGGAATGAAGGGTTTGGACTCTGGAGGTGCAATAAGCAAGGGAATTCTCGGCACCTCTATTCAACCTCCATACGCCATTGTGCAATGGGGTCGAATTTAAGGCATCAATGAACCTGACACTCACTTGTCTATCTCCATTCACAGACACCTCCATTCATTGTGGTTTCAAGTGCCCACCCTTCCTTAGCATGTGACCTGAATTTTTAGGCAGGTAGCATAGTGCCATCAAACACAAAATCCAAGCTCTCCTTGAGCCACGTGTCCCTCTATTTTTTTTTAAAAGAGACATTATGCAACAACAATATTCCTTTAAAAAAGACATATTATGCAATGTGCAATACACATTATGCGATTTGCGAAATACATGATGCAAGATCCCAAGGAATGCACATACATTATGCGATTTACAAAATACATGATACAAGATCCCAAGGAACAGCACATTCCTTGGTCTTATAATTTTTGGAGAGAAAGTGTGCCAACTCTTCCCCCACATGAATGTGTAGTTACATGAACATGTGGTTATATATAATGTGAAATTTGTGCCAAGATGATCATGTTTTCACATGATTAAATGGTTATATATACTACCAACTTTCTATCCACATGCCAACTCTCTATCCACATCAGTGTTTTTACATTTGCAATGTAGGATGGAGACGTGACTTACGATCCATTGACACTGCTTGTCATCTACACCAATATCTTGTGGATTGAAAGCAATTGATACGAGTAGTTATCTACAAGCACATCTAAAGAACGGGCACTTTTATATTCTAATTTGCTGTCATTCGTATAAATGAAACGAACATTTACTGAAAAACATTTATGTGCTTATCATAATAATATTTGAAATAAGAAAAGACGTTTATACACTAATGTTCCATAATGGCCATTCATCCATACATATTTAGAAGAGTGGCAAAAGATGTTCTTCAAAGTTATAACAAAAATGAATACTTTTGGACTTCAACCCTAGAACATCAACTCATCATTCACTTTCACAATCTAACAACTGCCTGCCCGAGAGTGGCAAAAGATGTTCTTCAAAGTTATAACAAAAATGAATACTTTTGGACTTCAACCCTAGAACATCAACTCATCATTCACTTTCACAATCTAACAACTGCCTGCCCGGATCTAGTTTGGTTTATGTTTAAACTCTTTGGTGATTTCTATGCCTTCACGAGAGGATCACTCACACACTAGTTTATAGCTTCTTGAATGCATCCTTGGTTAGATTGTTTCTTGAGCTGGGTCTCCAATGTCGCCAGGCGCTTGAGTACATTCTCCATTTTGCATTTTCAGTTCACGGTCTCCCTTTGAAGGTTGTCGATCTACTCTTGCGGACTCACGTCTGTGCTTGAGTTCACCCTGCCTTGTTGGGTTTGCAATTGGAGAGTCCCCTACAAAAGAACTCACGGCTTTGCAAAGGACTTGACCTTTGTTTTGGCCATTTTGGAAATTTTCGTCAACTGTTCCGCCAAAAGATCAATGTCTCTGTCAAGTTTCATCGAAAGATCAGCGTCGCCGTCAAGCTCCCTCAAGTTTCATCAGACGAGAAGTGTTTCTTCAACTGTTCGGTTCTTGAGCTACAACGAGCTCCAATCAAGCTACTATACATAAGGTAAGATGAAAAACTAACATGGGCTAGGGTTGAGTTTTGGAGCTGCTATGTGTGAGCGGAACATTATCAATGGCGGCTAGGGTTCATCACACTTAACTGTGGAACGAAGGATTCGTCAGACTCGACTGTGGAGGTGATTTTCCTTGATGTGACGATGGAGCTGCTGACGGACAACTGCGAGCTGTCGACGGACAGCTGCGAGCTGCTGAAGGACAACTACTAGCTGTCGACGGACTCTGCTATGGTGGCCCTGCGAGTTGTGGATGCTAGGGTGTGGTGCTCCATGGCTTCACTAATGCCCTAAGCTGAACCATGGAGCTCGGCTCAGCCAGGACCTATCGTGAGAGGAGCCAAGTAGTTGGTTGGGCGAGAAAACGAGGAGAGAGAGAGAGAGAGAGAGAGAGAGAGAGGGAGGGAGGGAGAGAGGAGAGAGAGAGAGAGAGGGGGGGAGAGAGAGAGAGAGGGAGGGAGGGAGGGAGAGAGGAGAGAGAGAGAGAGAGGGGGGGAGAGAGAGAGAGAGGGAGGGAGGGGGAGGGAGGGAGAGGAAGAGAGAACGAGAGAGAGAGAGAGAGAGAGGGGGGGAGAGAGAGACAAAGAGGTGACATGAGATTATAATACTAGTGTCCAATGGAGACCCGACACGACTTATGGAAAAACGCTCACTAGATGTCAAAGAATACATACTAGTGTCCAATGGGGGAGCTTTTAAGAGGAGAGCAAACATTGAAGAGCAGCTATAATTTGAGGCTTAAGAGCTCTATAGAAGAGAAGACCCTCCTGTGTGCACAAGGTTACTCAGTTTGGGTGTGCCCTTATATCTTGTACATTCATATAATCTATTTAGTTATGTTATTGATGGATGTGTGGGCCATTTCCACATTGATATTATGATAAGAGGCTATAGTGATGGCTTGAATTCATGTGCTTAAGAGCTCTGCCAAGTTCCCCCTATGTTGAAGGATATTTTTATTCCATTGAGAGCCTAACTATCTTGAAGGAGAGTTTGATGGATATTGAGAAAGGAAAAAGAGAGATATAAAGAGTTTTAAATTAGCTTCATAAATGCCTTGCCACAAAACACAACCAGTAGACAAAAGGTCAAAATAGCTAGAGTAGGACTAGCACACAAAGTAATTGCTAATGACGTGTGGGATGTGACAATAAGACATGTGTCCCTTTTTGGGGGGGGTCATTGTTAACATGGTTAAATGTGGGACAACAAGAACTAGACCCATGTCTCTTCTAGTCATTCTTAGCATGGTCATATAGCCACCTACAATCTAGGCTTCGACCATACACCCCTATGATGGTTCCTCTAGAAATTCTTAAAATTAGACTCTAAAGTAGAAGGATAATCTACTTTCTAGCTTGGAGGTATATCCACAAAGAGTTATACTACAACTCATATATGCTCAAAACTTAACTTCAAAGTAGTGAAATAGAAAGTTGTGGGAACACCCTCGAACTCATAGTGCATATACCAATTTCTCCTTTAGAAATAATACTAAATCCATTTTGTCCAAGGCCTCTCATAACATACATAACACTCACTTTGAGAAATAAGGCTAAGTCCATGTTGTCCAAGGGTGCTCTCTCTCTCTCTCTCTCTCTCTCCAACTAATGGATCAAGCAGCAAGCAACCTGGGCCCCTCTACATGTGACATACCAGATGGCAACAACCATGCAATGTTAGCAAAGCACACAATGCAGACCAATAGTGTAGCAAGCAGCTACCATGTGCAGATATATGCAAGATGCAATAAGGACCAATAGAAATAGCCTAGATGAAAGACATAGAAGGCAATACAATACCACAAGCACAAGCAGTGATTAAAGAGCAAAGCATACTAGTTGACAGATGCCTATGCAAGAGCGTCACCTATGTTGCCTAACACAATGTACCTTGTGATTGATGGTGTGCACAATGCTGACAATGCTTCCAAAGTGGAAACCAGCTACCATCTTAACCATCAATCAATGCCACTTTCTACAATATGGCACAAGGGATATTGGTCATGTCGACTTTAAAACTTTGGTGAAGTTGAGAAATCTAACTATGGCAATCGACATTCTAAAATTTTGTGAAGCATATTGCTTCATTAAACAATGAAGAGAAAAAGAACCTCTCGAGCAAGTGGTGCTCTTGATTTGATTCATATAGATATTTGGGACCATTCATAAGCCCGTAGCATTAATTGTTCAATATACTACTTGACTTTGATTCATGACTATAGTAGATATTGTTGGGTCTATTACTTAAAGACAAACTTGAAGGTTTTTCTAGATTTCAAGAGTTCAAAGTCATGGTAGAGAATGAGATAGGCAAAAAGTTCAAAATCCTTAGATCAATTATAGGAGGTGAATACATATCTTTTGCATTCATTAGTTACTTTTGCAATAGTAATAAAATTCAAAGTCAATTCACATGTGCGAATACTCCTCAACATCATGCTTAATTGGCTTCCAACTTAACCGAATTAAGGTACGACACTTTATGAGGCATTCAATATAATCCATCTATTGGGAATCACTACATATTTGGATGCATATCATATGCCCATATACATGATTATCATCACAAAAATTTAGATGTTAAGTCGCATAAATGCATTACTGTTGGCTATAATGATGAGAGAAAAGCATACAAGTCATATGATTTCATCAATTGAGTGGTCATAATCCCTGAGTGATGAAGAATCTAAATAAAATTCCTCAAATGCACAAGTGATAGTCGCACCAACTACTTAGTCACATAGTTGATGAAGAAGAGCAATAATTTCTAGAGGACCTTCTCGAAGAGCAAAAACTCTTACATTCTACAACAGAATGAAGACCACCACCCAAATTGACATATACTTAGAAAGGAAAAGCAATGCAAGTTGAAAGCATCAATTATCCTCTTGTGGCTATGATCATGACGATAGAGGGCCAACATACTTTGAGGATTCAGTTTTGACAAGCTAGAATGACAAACTATGATGATGAAATGAAGAAATGAACTCTTTTTACAAAAACAACACTTGGGATTTTATGTGGCTTGCAATATGAAATATTGCAATTGCAAACATGTGGGTTTTCGGAGTGAGTACAATCCAGTTGGTTACTAAAAGACACAAAGCCAGACCACTTGCAAAATGTTTTGCACACCAGAATGGATAAGCTTATGATGAGCCTTATGTACCAATATCAAAGATGGATTCCATAAGACTTTTAATATCTCTAGCCACACTTACAGATGGAATGTTTACTAGCTAGATGTCAAATTTTCTTTGTATGGAGATAGATCTTTTTAGGAAAATAAAAAAAAAGGAGAAGCTTTATGTCTAGTGCATCAACAAAGGACAATAATTCTAAATTCTAAGGTGGTGAAGGATGATAATGTGGTTACAAAGTTCCACTTCATTTTCACTTTGGAGAGCTATGCTAGCAATCCCTTGGGTCTGACCTACATAGTTTTCATAACCACAATCCTACTTGCATATGCGAGGACTTCATGCATGTGAAATTATGGAAAGAAAGAATTTAATTTTTTTTCATATTATCATGATGGACTTAGGCATGGATGCTAGCATGTGCATCCATCAACCAACCCTGACAATTGTGGGATTGTTTCAAATTCTTATCTGTAGGAACAACATCCCCATCACTTAGACAAAATGAAATTTTGTTAGCTCAATATCCAATTGTTGTATATTTTTATTATCTCTTCTGTGCAATCTATTAATTTTTTAGAATGAATTGTTGATCAATTGGAGCTTGCCTTATATTTTGAATATCTAAGAAGTTTGTGAATCTCTTTATTGGACTACTTGCAACTGTCTATGTGTGAATCTAATATGTTTGTTTTACTAAAAAAAGTGGGATATAATTTATCTTGTAACCTCATAGAACCTTTGGAGCTCATGACCTCATTTTGACCTTTTCATTGGTCTCGACTCTCTAGCCCTCCCTCTCAATTTTATCTTTGTCTTTGAATCGTCATTTTGCACAAGAACCAATTTGATGACACTTAGGGGCGACGAAATGAGGTGAATTATAATTCAATCTAGGTGATGATGTGGACCATCATCTTCTGATGAGATGATGATTATGGTGTGCATGCGTGCATGTGTGTGTGTGTGTGTATGTGTGTGTGTGTGTGTGTGTGTGAGGGAGAGAGAGAGAGAGAGAGAGCAAAATAAAATGTGTGTATGTATGTGTGGGGGGGGGGGGTGCGCACTCACATGTGTGCATTCATGCACATTCATACGTCTAGGTGTTATATAATTTGAGGGTGGTAAGGTATGGAATATGGAGGGTGAAAAGCTAAGAGGTCCAAGATTCCATGGGGGAGGTAGCAAGATTTTATTTCTAGGAAACCCATTGCCATGGCGTTTTAGCCTGTAAGAAAACAATACAACATCTGTGCTCAACAGATAACAGGATCTCGTATGCAAGAGAGACATGATGAAATTCTCTCTTTTTTTTGTAAGCTTCTTTTGACTCTCAAGTGCTCGCTTTAGATCATCACAGTCATTGCACTTTGACATTTTTTGCCTCTTTGGGATTTTAAGATGTCCAAAGCTTTTTTTCCAAAGAGTATACAAAGTATGAAAAGATGCCGGTGCATGCCCTCTTTGCTTTGTGTTTCTCCAATAGAGTTAAATACTTCTTTTTTTATCAAACCTATCGGAAGATGCATTTCTGATAGATGGGGTTGCGGTAAAGCATTTTCATAAATGTAATCTTTCAAAATTGCTGTTGCTACAACCGTTGAGGCTCTTGTTTTGGGCCTTCCTATGTTTCCATGAATGTTAAATTTAACTCCATACTTTGCTTTTTTAGCCAAATTCCAATATGTGCCATGTGATAATCCTGTAATAATGCGATATGCATTATTGCAAATACTTTTTCCATTTAAAAGAGGCCTTATCTGTTGTCCTGAACTTCTCCTTCTCTTATCATTTACAAGAAAGCAAGACAATCTCATGAGTAGGTATTCATTTCTTCTGCTTCCTTTCCTTTGCCAAACATGTTCTCTACAACCCTTGATGTCATGTAAGTTAATGGATCGCATACATATATGCTTACAGCATGTAGATCGCATTGCTTTTAGCATAACATCTTCATTCATTATTCTTATTCTCTTTGGTTGCTTTTTTGGATCTGCCTGGACTCGTTGTCTTTTCATGCATCTGTATGTCTGTTTTGGGACCTTCTGTACATTCTTATTTGGATTTGTGTAGTTCTCCTTGTAAGATTTATTTGTCACGTTGTTTTCATGAGATGTTGCATCCTTGATCTTGTCACTCTGACAGTCAAATACTGAATATTCCTTTGTTGAAGTCATCCTTGCTTTTGATACATTCGTCAAACCATTTGTAACATTAACTATTTCACAATCAAAGTCAAATACCGAATAGTCCTTTGTTGATCTCATCCCTGCTTTTGATACAATCGTAGAACCACTTGTCACAATGGCATTAGAGTGTCCAGAATGATCTTCAAACTCATCTATTCCTGAGGAGAGAACATCACTCATTGATGCACTTTTTATGGATTTCATAACTCCATAGTCAGTGGTGATAGAGTGTCCAGAATGATCTTCAAACTCATCTATTCCTGAGAGAACATCACTCATTGATGCGCTTTCTATGGATTTCATAACTCCATAGTCTTGAAACTCCTCTACTCCAGAGAGAACATCACTCATTATACTATCGTGCATGATTTCCATAATTCCATAATTACTTGGTTTGACTCCAAGAACTTTATCAGTATCCATGAAGCCATCCATGCTTGAAAATATATCACTTTTGACATCTTTGCCCAAGTTCTCAATGTGCATGAACTCATCCACCCATAAGGCATCACTTGTGAAATATTTTTCTTTCTCGGTACCAATGAACTCATCGACTTTTGATAAGATGTCAGTGCTATAGTTGAGTGCATTGGAATCATCCATCTCTGAAGGAATAGAACTTGGTACATTGGCATATTCTTTCAATTCTTTGATGTTGTAGTATACATTATGTTTATCATTAAAAACCACATGCCGAGTCTTTCCAATCTTTAAAAATTGCATGCTCCATCTCAAATCCTTACCTACCTCATAGTAGGGACCATCCAATGACATTGAGTTATCATCCATACCATCATCAGTAACTTTTTGAATTCTCATCTGCACAAATGTCCAGTGTTCCACTTGTTTAAATCCCAAGACTTGACCTTTTGCTACATTCTTATTTGCAAATGATAACATTTGTAAAATATCTCCCACTCTAAAATCCAAAGATATGCACTTTGTATTCCTGATGACATGTGTTGGATAAGTCTCATCTCTGTTGACAAAGTGAGGATCCTACTCTCCTAGTCACTAAGACAACATCCTAATACAACACTAATCTAAGGAGGATGCAACCTAAGTGCAAGCATGATGAAGAGAGTGCTCATGACATGTATCTCAAGTCAATTAGGTTCCAAGATAGATTAACTTGGACTCATAAAGAGAATCTTGAGATAGTGCAAAGTGCTTGATTGATATTACTTCAAATGAACCTCCCTTTTATAGGTGAGGGTACTTACATCCATTTGCTTGCTCACATGTGGGATATCTCCTCCATGCCATGTGGCAGCTTACCCTTTGCTCATACCTTTGCTCTACATGTGCTCATGGCACCATATCTCTCAACACCTCCCCTTGGTGCCATGATCCTTTGGCTACTGCAAGGTGGTCAAATGTGAGTTACAAATCCATCACCTCCCCTTAGTGCATACATTGCTACTTAAGGTGGTCAAGTGTGGTTTTTACATGTCAATACCTCCCCTGGGTGCTTTCATAGCTACTCTCAGGTGGTCAGGTTTGATTACAAAACATAGGCAAGGTTGGCAAGGTTTTTGCTTTTCAATACATTCCATTGATGTCACCATTTGGCTCATGGCTTGATGACGATGGCGTTTGCTTCTTTGCTTGGTGTAGCTTCATGCATGATGCTTTGTTCTTCCATGTGCCTTGATGCTTTATGTGTGGATGCCATGCTTCATGCTATGGTCATCTCATGCACTTGTGCTTTTGGCATGCTTTCTACATTCATGCGTTGCTTTTCCATTCGTTGCAAAGGTCTTACCAATTGAATTCTTTCAATATTGGCAGTGTCTAATTGCATACATTGATTTTGATCTGACAGGCGCGTAGAGCTCGAAAGGACGATCACTTTTCCTTTTTGGAGCATGTCCAAATTCTTCTTGGATTGGAAGTTATGGCTTGTTGAATTTTTTGTGAAGAAAAGGGCCTTTGATGATGTGGCTTGGCTATTCACATGCAGAATTGAAACTGTGCTTACAAAGGGACTGTGCTTGTGCATGCTGATGTGGCAATCTTTTGACCCAACTAGGTGAACCCAAGGTTACAGTAACTTTACCATGGTCCAACTAAATCATGCAATTCAACCTAACCATAAACTAACCTTGGCTGCTTTCAATAACCTTAGTCACTTCTTATCTGCCACGTGGCATTTTTGGGAAGACTTAGAGAAGAAAGGTTGGAGGCGATGCAGAGGATTTGAGTTTCCGAGAGCGTGGAGGAGAGGAAGGCAAATCGGAATCCATGACTGAGGGTGGCGATTCCATCACGAGCAAAGACCACAGCCTGAGAGGCTTACAAGCAGGTCGTTGAGGCTAGAGTCTGTCGTGAGCATTGTGGGGAGCGTCATTGATGCACGTAGATGGCAGAGGAGCTAAGTAGAGCTACAAAGAGCATAGAAGGCAACCCAACAGTTTCGGCACTCTCTTCTTGTTGAAGCTAGTCGTTGCTGGCAAAGGTCGGCTCTGGAGAGGCTGGCCAAACGTTGATGCAGAGGATGGTTGCTGAATGAGCTGGTTCGACGGGTCACGGGCAATATTTGTTGCAGATTTCGAGGCTACATGCGCTGCTTTGGCTGGTGAGTCGATGCTGGAGGTCGCTGGAGGTCACTAGAGGTTCGTCGTCTCTTGAAGGAAGCTGTGGAGGGATGGGGACTGCAGCTTCGGTTGCTGCTTGTGGGCCTTAGTGTCGCTGGAGCTTGCGTTCATTGGAGACGGCTGTAGTGCTATAGCGTATTGCGCTGCCATCACCACCTTCAACTAGCTTCTACAGCCTTCTAAAGCCTAAGCTTAAAAAATGCAAGAGGGATAGATTCCTGTTTTCGGCTTCAATGCATAGTCTGTTGGTTAGGTCGTCTTTGCATCTGAAGGTTGTGAAGCAAAGGTTGTCAAAGCTTGTGTGGAATTGCAGCTAAGTTGAAGGTGGGCATAGGTAGCTGCTGTAGAGGTCCGTGGGCTTGTAATAAGGATAGGACTTTTAAGATAATCTACCTCTTTCTCTCTCAAAGAATACTTTCACAAGACAGCATGAATGGAATGAAGAGCTCAAGTGAAGATCACTCTTTCTCAATCTAAAATCTACATCTAAGAGAAAAAATATGAGCACCTAAGGTGTGCCTATAACTAATCTAGGAGAGTTAGACCTAAGCTCTGATACCATGACAAAGTGAGGATCCTACTCTCCTAGTCACTAAGACAACATCCTAATACAGCACTAATCTAAGGAGGATGCAACCTAAGTGCAAGCATGATGAAGAGAGTGCTCATGACATGTATCTCAAGTCAATTAGGTTCCAAGATAGATTAACTTGGACTCATAAAGAGAATCTTGAGATAGTGCAAAGTGCTTGATTGATATTACTTCAAATGAACCTCCCTTTTATAGGTGAGGGTACTTATATCCATTTGCTTGCTCACATGTGGGATATCTCCTCCATGCCATGTGGCAGCTTACCCTTTGCTCATACCTTTGCTCTACATGTGCTCATGGCACCATATCTCTCAACATCTGTCCCATGCAATAGATGCTTTGTTGGAAGTATTATAGGGCATAACATCTCCAAGGATTTCCATATCCACACACTTATGCTTTAGCTCAACATGTGCACTAAGAATCCTTGATACGATAACCACCACCTTATCTTTGCCAAGTCTTCTAAAGTGACAAATAGAATTTGGATCACTTTCATGGAGTGTAGCAAATGCAACTACTTCTCTTTTGCAATATAGAATCACTTCCATCCCCGGAATAAATTTTGTAGCCAATGCAACTACTTCTCTTTTGCAATACGATTGAGCAAGCTTTTAAAGCATGGCTATTGAGTGCTTATTTTCAATATGTACAAGTTGAAATTGATTTTTATAAGATGTAGACTTCATCTCTTTGACTAGATCATACACAATATTCACGAGGGATATATCCATTTAATATCTATTTTGCAATTTCTTTGGACGTTTGACTTCTAATAATACAATTGTCTATTTCTATAGAAAAGTATAAGTGATTCTCCAGATGATTGTTGACTTGCAATAAGCTCACCCACCTTCCTTAAAGGTTGAATGCCACATGAAAGTGGACATCACATTTCCTCCTACATAAATTTTGAGAAAGAAGACAAACATGCATTTATCATTCAAGTTTTTCTTGACTTGGAAATCTTTCAAACTTTGAGAATAAACTACAAACCCCACAAAGTTTCCACATACAATCTGTTATTACAACTTTGTGTTACAACTTCTACATGAAAGAGAATGTGTTACAACTTTGTGTTACAACTTTGTGATACAACTTTGTGTTACAACTTCTACATATGACTTCTACATGTAGAAAGAGAATGTGTTACAACTTTGTGATACAACTTTGTGATACAACTTTGTGTTACAACTTTGTGATACAACTTTGTGTTACAATTCCTACATGTAGAGAGAGAAGCTCTCCAACTTGTATAAATACCCCATAATGGAATGAAGCCCACACTCTTTTGGGCATTGTGTTGAGTGTACTTTGGATTCCAAAGGTTCATCCGCAGGTACATGAACTGCCTCCGTGCAAATCTACTCAATTTCTACGAAGAGCTCTACTGGTATTGCCTGCACGCTGTTGCTAGACTCTTTCTTTACTCCGTTCTTCTCATCTGCAATCTTCTATCGACACTCATTCTGCTTGTGCCCTGCCTTGTTGCAATAGAAGCACTTGATCTTCTTCTTTCTCTTTTTATCATCAGAAGAAGATGGGTTACTAGATTCCTTACCCTTACCTTTCTTTAATCCAGCCGAGAAAGCCAAAGTCCTCATCTTTTGACGCATCTCCTCTTCCAGAAGCATCGCACTAAAATCCTCAAAGTTGAGGGGCAGATTTCTATTCTACATATTCAGCGCCATAACAAGACCATTGTACTTTGGTGGGAGAATCGGTATGCACCTTCGTGCTAGATTCTCGCTGGTGATGGTGATGCCAATCGCAGTCATCTGATCGTGCAGATTCTTCACCCTGCTTCAAACTCAGACAATTTCTCGTCTGCGAGTTGAGTCTCTAGATTTTGAATTTGCAACTGATTCGTGGTCTCATACTGATTTTTCAAGACCATCCATGCCTCCTCCGCTATGGTGACATGTTGAATTAACGCCATGACAGAATCACTTACACTGCAAATGATAGAACACAATGCATCTGCATTTCTTCTTATCCATGTGAGAATCTCATCCGTAGTTTGTACTATCTATTGTCCTCCATTGGCTAGATCCGATCTCACAACCTACAAAATAATTTTGAAAGTTTAATAAGAACAAAGATATGCTTATTGGAACAAATACACAATGCTACAAAAGTTTAAATGACAACATCAGAACCCATAATCTAAAGATAGTTAAAAGATTCAAGGCATTCAATTGAGCAATTCCTTGATAATATTATCCATTTCCATCATCCAATTAGCTGGTATTGATTAACAATCATCTTCTTTTTATATGATTTGCTCCTCTATTCATCCCATCATAACCCTTTGGCATGATTGTCATCCATGTTAGTTGTGGCAATGCAAAACTACATCAAACAATTGCATCTCCCATGGATTTCTAGTTTCTCCTCCAATTACTCAATAATTTTTGGAATACTTATATAGTATCTATTGTCAGCTGTAAGAAACCATCACGTGCATTTAGACAAATGGCATTAATTATTTGAAGCTTAAAGATAAAAGCATCTAAATCAAGGAATCACTTCATTTCTCTAGATGAATCTGGGCAAGATTTCCATCCAACACTATATTAGAGAATTTGGGAGTCTCCCAAGTCCCACTTTAAGTAAGGGGTTTAGACTTGACCATGTAGCCAAAACTTGAACCCTTATTTGAAAGTGGGAATTGGGAAAATTCCCTACTCTGGTGTTTTGGATGGCTTCCACTTTCAAGTAATGGGTTTAGATTTGACCATGTGGCCAAATCTTAATCATATTGGGAAGTCCCAAACTATTTGAAAATTCCCAAATTCCCTAATATAGTGTTAGATTCCCCTAGATACCCTAACATTTCATTTATTGCTAGCTAGTAACAATCCTCAACAAAGCTAGCGAGATCATAAATAAATTGCTTAAGATTATTCAACCACGCAACTTTACGATCCATTATAACATGAACTCATAAGACCAAAGTTGCACGAAGAGAGAGTACCCAACCGATACCAAACCTCTCGTTATTTCTTATAATCATACTAGTGGGGAACATAGATAATAGAAAAATCCTTGCTTACCTTGCTTCAATCAATGAATTAAACAATCAATTCACCCACAAAGCTCTTCTATAGACAATTTTATTTTGAACATAATTGACACCAACCATACTTTCCTAAGAGGCAAAGCCAAATGAAAAGTGACCCACTTTGAATTCAAGTCAATGTCAACCGACTTACTTTTAAAGTATTCAAGATTCCTACTTCAAGCCTCCTCTACCTTTTGTGTGATTAATGTAGTACCAAGTTCTTTCATTTATCATGTTCAACCTTTCCACAAGATCATCACCTTTTACCTATATAGCAAGTAACAAAGATGAAGCAATAGAAAAAATAAAGCCATTTGGCAAAGCATTCAAATTTCTTCTCATTATTTAGTAAGTTCTTTATATTGTGCTTAATTTATCACCTACCATTATATGATTTGTTTTTCCCTTTATCTTAAAAAGCTTCAATTTGCCTTACAAAAGCTTCTTTGACTACAGAGGGACCTTGTTTTGATGGGACAAATGGTAAAGGAATCTTACTAGCCTCTCCCTTATGTCTCGTAACTCTATCTAGTTACTCTAATTCTTTTTCAAACTATTCTATAAACTAAGGGTCAATTATATTTAAAAATGGAACTCCAATTCTCCTAACACTTACCTCCAAATTTTCCTCTACATCAGTCAAGCCACCATCCATCCATTCTATGCATCTTAAGTCATCGTTGAGTGCTATAAACAATTGAAAACTACTAGTTAAGGAAGGTTATTTAGAAATTGGCACCTTTACTCCCATTAGGAGTGGCCTCAATATCCCTCATCTTACTCATGGGAAGGTTGCTCGAGGATTCAGCACCTTTTTTCCCATCACTGGTTCTTACAATATCTTATTTGCTTCATCACTAAGAAAAGGTTTCTCAACCTCAAAAATAGAGGTTAGTTGCAAATAATCTAGATGGCCATCTCTAATCTTTCAAAGAGAAAAATGCACCTGTTTCTTTGTCATCAAAACTGAAGCTGAATATAGGGCACTCATGAAAGGTGCATGTGAAGCTATATGGCTTAGAAGGCTATTGTCAAAAATAGATTACTTTGATGAGACAAAGCCAACAACAATATATTGTAATAATCAATTGGCTCAAGCATTAACCAAGAATCCAGTATATCACTCCAAGACAAAGCACATTGATGTTAGAGAGCAATTCATCAGGGAAAGAGCTTTTGAGAAACACAAAAAGCTCTCGGTTTGACTCAGAGGAAGGACATTCATATTAAAGGGGTGTGATGGAATGTAATGTTCAGTCCTTCCATTCCCCATAATCATGATTTTGCGGGAAGACCTACTTCATGATGTTGACCTTGAGGGAAGGTGTTGAGGATTCATCTCAACATCATGTGTTGATAATGTGCATAGCACTAACATAGAGAGCCCTGAAAGCCACAAGGGTTGGAAACCCTAACCCTAACCCTAAAGGGATATGTATGTATTCATTATTTCCAACTAATAGAGTGTACAATTAGTCATTTGTGGTGTGCAAGGATGACACGCACAAATTCAAAAATTTGTGGTGTGCTTTCTTGGTGTGCCATCTCTCCTCATCTCCTCTCTTCTCCTCTCCCTCTTCATATTTGTTCATAATCCTCACTTATTTTCTAGAAGCCAAATCCAAACTATTAGGTTCCTTCTCTTTTGCAGTAAAACTTCTTATACCAATCTTTGCAACTACTTCCACTTGATTATTTTAGATCTTGTTTTCATTTGCGATGCCCTTGCCCTTGGCGCTAAACTCATGCCCCTTCCCCCTAGCAAAATTTTTATTTATCATACTCTTATCACCTACTCTCTCTCTCTCTCTCTCTCTCCTAGCCCCAAGAAGCACCTAGTTCTTGACTCATTAAGTGTCTCTTACAGTGTTAAATGTTTTCTCTATCTTCTTCTTTACACTCACATATCGATTCTACTTGCACATTGTTGGGAATATTGTAATATTTAAGATAGTGGCCAATGCATCAACTTGTTAGGAGGGTTAGGGGGACTTTTTCCTTTTAAGGTTCTTTCCCCTAACGATAGTTAGTGGATGAGTTTAGGTTTTAGTAAGTTTTAAGTCGCACAAGGCTTTACCTAGGGTTTAAGGATTTTTTCATGTTGAGATCCCCTTGTGCTTTCATTCTTGCAATGTCAGCACACTAGAGCTCAACAATTTTTCTCTCTCCACCTTCTCCAATTCTCACATTTGGCATTAAAGCCTACCTATGTCCTCCCACAGTTCATTTGTATCTTGGGAGGGAGTTAAATCACGGGAAAACACCTCAAATATGTTCAACCAAGCGATTTCAAAATAACTACCACATTCCACCTTTTGTACGAAGTTTGTGCTTCTTGTGGCGCACATTTAGAGCAATCTTACAACCACTTTTGTTATTATTTTAGAAGTTCCCTAATTGTTTTAGAGGTGCTCTTGTAGGTTCTAAGTTATTCTTATCAGTTTTGGCATTGAATCTAGTATGCAAAATCTCTCCATCAGTTTTGGCGTTGTATAGTAAGGCCTTTTGAGAACCTATCTACTATTGGAGGGATTTTTGTAGTTTTTGCAATCTTTCGGTATGTGTAAACATTTGGAGCTGTTCAAACTAAGCGTGGCCTATTGGAGGCTCATTTTAAAGCACTTTTCACTTTTGTAAAGGCCTTCCTAGCTTCAAAATAGTTGTATTTTCTTAGAGTTGTAATTTGGATGTTTTGTTTCAAGAAATGCTTTGCGAATAGTGCATTTTTCGGGTAGATTTGATTTTGCATTGGGGTTGTGCAAAGATGCCTTAGCAAAGTTCATAAACCCTTATTTTTAGTCAAGCTTTCAAGCTTTATCTAGCATATAATTTTTGGTATTTTGTGTCCAGTACAAAGGAGTGCAACAATGTTCTTGGTTTATTCAGATACTCCACTTTTTTAGTTTAAAATTAATAATTTAGGCTACATTTTCCTAGCCAAGCATTGGCTTAGAGAAAAGTGTTATTTTCTTGGTGCAATAAATTTCACAAGCCTGAATTTTGTACTATTTGTATATTCATCTTTGAAGATGAATCACCTCAAAATCAAAATTGGGGAGATGTTTTGGAGTTTTGGAAAAGGAGGGTAGATTGGATGGCACCAATTATTCTCTGTGGAGTTTTATGGTAGAGAATCTATTGATTACAAGGAGTTTATGGGGTTTTGTTATAGGTGAAGATGCCTATTTAGGAGATGCTTCATTGCTTCTAACATACCTCAGCACGGAGGTGAACCCCATGATATGTAGCAAGTTCAAGTGATGCCAGCTACGCTAGTCACATTTGTAGCCCCTACTCAAGATCATGGAGATGGGATGGTAGAGGTGCCCGGGCAGTGCCATCATTGGCTTGTTATTAAGATGTTCATCATACCCCATACATCCCTCCACAATTCCAAAAAATCTTGGGATACCTTGGAGAATATGTATCATGCAAGGAATGACGCCAGGCTCTCTTATTTCAAAAGACATCTTGACACTGTGAAGACACAAAATAATGATTCAATCTCAAGTCATTTGACTAAGATCTATGATCTTAGATAATAAATGATAAACATTGAATATAATAGTTATCTTATGTCTACAACCCTAAATCATTTGCCAGAGTATTATTTCTCTTAGTTTGTCTATTAGGGCTTGTACACTTCCACTTCCTTTTCAAGAACTAGTACAACAAAAAAAATGTATGTTGTCATGATGAGGATCAAGCCTTGTTGGCTAAATGTATAAATAGTCCTTATTTTGATGGCTCTCGATCTAAGACCAAAAATTGGAGAAAGAGAGGATAAAGAAGGAAGGTGGAATGACAGTTTTAGGTTCCATGCATTAGATGCAAACAAGCTAGTGCTTCAACTTTTTGTTACTAAAGACTGGTCCTTTTCAATATGTAATTAGGTTGCCTGATTCATTGCGGTGTGATTTAGTTGTAATTTGCTACTTTGATCAGGAGGATTCCAGGGACATTACCTCTAGGAAGATATATTTGCATGTTTGCAACCTACTTTAGTTGGCAAAAGAGTGTCTTGTGCCAACAATTCTTCATACCCTATAAAGGGAGTTGGGAGGATTTTATCTATGTGCCATGGATTAGGAAGAATTGCTATGTGTGTCTCTTATGGGATAAGTCATTGCACTATCATTGTTTAGGATGATAAGTGCTTGTTGATGAGGGTAGAGAAAAGGGTTATCACATAGTCACTAGCTCAACACCCCCCATAGCGCTATTGCTCAACCCTAGAGCGTCTCTCATCCGTCACTCATCTTGAACCTGCTTTGTCAATTTAGCCAATCATCTCCACTTCGGTTTTCAATAATTGAGGGCACGTCACTCCCTTCACTGCATGGGTGGATTTCAAAGAGTGTTTCATTGGTGCTTGGCTCTGTTGTGGTGAGTCCATTCTCTTCCACATCCAATTTTCCCCTTCAATTTTCTCCCCTTAAGTAGGTCAACAATTCAAGTTATCAATTGGCTCCTCATTTTAGGCCTTAGCAAGGGTTTTAGCACTGGAGAAAAGTAGGCATGTCCCCCCAAAAAAAGGGTTTTCCCTCTCCATAGGTCTGAGTGGTTTGGGTTTTTTCTTTTTGGTGATCTATAGTGAGGGTTTGGGATTGATTTTATCTCCTTCCTCATGATTTTTTGTTACAAAGGCTTGGGATGGAGGCTGCTCTCCCACCTCTACTGTAATGGTCTAGTTTTTAAGGGACTTTTTACTTCTTACTATTAAAATTGGCAGGCAAGACATCAACATGTGAACTATGGCATTTCACAATTATTGTAGAGACTTGGGATGGTATAGAATATGCCATCTTTGGAGACTCTCGCTCAACATGTCTGTGAAGGGTGAATATTGGGAAAAATACATAGGAAGGCCTTTCCCAAAGATAGATTTGTTAGAGTTGAGAGGAAATTTTAGCTCATACACAACTATGTGTGTGGTCCTATGAGGACAGTATTTTGTTACTTTCATGGATAGGTTCTTTAAATTCTCATGGGTATATCTCCTACACAAAGAATCATGTCTGTCAATGCTTCAAGCAATTTGTTGCTATGGTTGAGAATGACTCTAGGTACAAAAAAGACTTTAAGAACAGATAGAGGGGGGAACATATGTCAAAGGACTTGAAATGTATTTTTGAAGATGAGAGGAATTATGCATACAACCCAAAGGAGGGATGGAGGGGGGAGGACCAATAGACGTGGAAATGGGTAGATGCTTGATCAAAGGGAAGTAGTCGCCACACAAATTTTTGATGGAGTCAATGATATGTGCACAACACACATTTTGAACAAATGCCCAACCAAGGCCTTGGAAACTATGACTCCCTTTGAGGCTTGGTACAGTTGGAAAAGTGCATAAGGATGCCTTTTCTGATCTCTTAGAGTTGAGAGGAAATTGCAGCTCGCACATGATGATGTGTGGTCCTGCAAGGATAACATCTGTATTTTGCTACTTCATACGTGGATTTTCTAGATTCTGATGGATATATCCCTACAACAAAAATCTAATGTTTTTCAGTGCTTCAAGCAGTTTGTTGCTATGGTTGAGAATGAGTCTAGGTACAAAGTGGAAACTTTAAGAAGAAACAAAGGGGTCAAAAGTAAAAGATTGTCGCATAAATTTTGGATGGAAACAATAATATATGCAGCACACATTTTGACCAAGCCTATGTACGTAAACCTAGTCAATTGAGAAGCAAGTTGGATGATAAGGCATTTTTGTTGGCTACAACATTGAGAGTAAGGCATACCTCTCAACAATCCTCCGATAAGAAGGATTTTTGTCATGGACATGTGATTTTTGCATAAAGCTCGCATTATTCGATGATTCAGTTGGATAAAGGACTCAGGATACGTTTAAAGGGTTGCTTCCAATGGCAGTTGAAGGCACTTCATAGTAGCCAATAGAAGATCTAAATACTCCACCTGCACATGCTTCCATTGGGAATTGAAGGCACTTCAAAATAGCGACTAGAGGATCCAAGTAATCTACTTGCTCATGCTTATGCACATTGTATGCTCCAAATTAGCTCCATGTTCACCTTGTCTCACATGAAGATGTGCAAGAGGTTGTCAAAGAGGAGAGAGTTGCTTCACAAGAAGCTTGAACAGTCCCTAGATGCTACTCTATAGGACGACAAATTTTCAACCCCCCTCTCCAACAGGACGAGCTAGTCAAGAGGCGCATGTGGAGCAAACTTTGATTATTCAGCTTGGATGAGTTCATGGTACGATACAAATGAACCAAGCAATTTTGATGATGTCAAAATAGTAATCATTCAATGAGGGGCATGCAATCAAATTTGGATTTTATCATGAAGAATAATAGATCGAAATTGGTGGACTAGGGAAGAAAGCTATTAAGACAAAGTGGGTGTACAAGATCAAGAGAAGATATCATGGTATGATTTATAGATACAATGCAAAGTCAGTTGCCAAGGGCTATTCTCAACAAAAGGGGATAGATTATGATGAAATCTTTGTCCCACTTGAAAGATGACCACCATCACATGTTGTTTCATTGGCTACCCATTTTGGTTTGAAAGCACATTAGTTGGATATAAAAACAAACTTTCTCAATGGGGACTTGCAAGAAGAATCGTATGTGTGTCAACTTGTTGGTTTCCAAACACCTAGTTAGGAACACTAAGCATGCAACCCCCACAAGGCACTTTAGGGGCTTAAACAAGCCACGGGCTTAGTATGATCAAGTTCTATCATCAAGTCAGAATTAGATTCTATCATGATGAACAAGACATGGGAACTGGTGGATTAGGAACACTAAGCATGCAACCCCCACAAGGCACTTTAGGGGCTTAAACAAGCCACGGGCTTAGTATGATCAAGTTCTATCATCAAGTCAGAATTAGATTCTATCATGATGAACAAGACATGGGAACTGGTGGATTAGGAACAAAACCTAACACAACAAAGTGGGTGTACAAGATAAGGTGTAACCATTGGCAAGTACAAGTGAAGGATGGTTGCCAAGGGTTATTCTCCTTTACAACTCCTATTTTGAGCAATATTTTTACTCTTCCCTATTAGATAACCTAGGTTTTTTTGTCACCCTAGGTTTTTCTCCCTAACCATAGTTAGTGGTTCAATTTTGATTTGAGTGAGTTTTAAGCCACACCAAGGTTATGTTACAACCCCTTAAATGACGCACCACATTTTTGCTCCACCATCACTTCTCACACACATCCCTTTATATTATTATGACTTGGTTATTTAAAGCAATCTCCTTATACTTCCTTGTTTGATTTCTCCTAAAAAATCTACACTTCTTTCACCCATTTAACATCTTTTTTCTTAGCCTCTTAATTAGTAGCACCAATAAACACATGTATCATTAGTTATTACAAATTCTTCATCGATGTATTGATTTGTACTTAATTGATTTTGTGGTTTCTTATTATTTCCCTTTCAATCTTTCCCTTTTCTCTTTATTTTTGTGGGCTTCCTATATGCCTTTTTAGTTTTCCACTATAGCTTGCCCTAATCACCCACTTAACCATGGGCCCATTTGCGCACATGGGTGTGCGTGCATGCCAGTATGTGTGTCAGTGTATGAGAGAGATTTTATTGATTTTTGTGGTTTCTTATTATTTCCCTTTCAATCTTTCCCTTTTCTCTTTATTTTTGTGGGCTTCCTATATGCCTTTTTAGTTTTCCACTATAGCTTGCCCTAATCACCCACTTAACCATGGGCCCATTTGCGCACATGGGTGTGCGTGCATGCCAGCATGTGTGTCAGTGTATGAGAGAGATTTTATTGATCTACAAAAGCAAACAAAATCTATAAAATGGACCCAAATACATACCCAGATGGTAACCAAAATGAGAGAGCCTAAATGCTACTTTGAATCCTAATGGGGTACGTTTCATTTGTGAGAGACCACTCCTTCAACATCGTTCAAACCCCCCATGGGGTTATAAGACCCTGAGAGGATGGTAGGGGGGCAAATACGAAGAAACACCTGGCGGGGGGTGCATATGCAAGAGTGGATTTAAGGGGTGTGAGTATGTGCAAGTGTGCAAGTTATTTTGTTTAAAGAAAGCTATGTTATCTCCCTTGTGTGATTTTACCAGTGATTGTCATCCACTGAAAAGCTTGGAGTTTTACACGCAAATACGCATCCCACCAAAAGACATCTCATCATGCATTAGAGCATCAATCTCTTTACGCAATCATACTTTCGTCTCTTGAAGGTTATGTAAACCACTCAACTAAGGCAATATCAACCTCTCTCTCAACTTGTCTTGAAGATAGCATCTTGAAGTGCCGTCTGATTTCTCAAAGGCACATCTTCCATAGCCTGTAGAATAATGGATGCTCCTCAGCAGCTTGAATATGCTGTTCTATTTACCAAAAAATGACATAAGCATCCTTGTAAGCTTAAACAGCTGATCCCTAAACTGTATAAAGCATTTATAATCAATAAAAAAGGCAGAGAGAGAGAGAGAGAGAGAGAGAGAGAGAGAGAGAGAAGGCAGCATCCTGCATATGTATAAAAACTTGAATTACCTGTCCTTCAAGGTCCACAACGCCGATAATATGTGTATCCAAATTTGCCTCCCAGCCAACTACATCAGGGATATGTATGTCCATAGGAGCCTAGAAGCCCATTTGGACTCCATAATCTATCATCAAAGAGAACCTCCCAATAGTGCTACCTACATGCAAAGCAACTTTCCATGACATCAAACTCCACCCTCAAACTGTCATTAGAACCCACATAGCTTTGAGCTTCTTTCTGAAGAAGATGAACAGCAGCACCATTTTGCTTGGATTTCTGTATTCAGGAACACAATGAAAATGAACTATGAATCTCATGTACCATATTCATCATCTTAGAGATGCCGACGGCTCTTTTCCCGATCTTTCTCTCTCTCTCTCTCCCTCTCTCGAACCTTCTCCCTGTCCCTGTCCCTGTCCCTGTCTCTGTCCCTGTCCCTCTCTCTGTCCCTTTCTCTATCGTGCTCATCCCTATCTCTGCTATTCCTATCCCTCTCCCTGTCTCTTTCTCTATCGACATCCCATTCTCGATACAAGTCTCGGTCCCTGTCCCAGTCTGACTCCTTTTCCCTTCCCTTTTCCTTTTCCCTGTCTCTGCTTGATCGCTCCCTTGCGTATGGGCTCTCGCTTCGGCTCCCGCTGCGTGGACGCTTCTTTGAAGATAGTGAATCCCTTTTATCATCTCGTCTGTCTTTCCTTTCTGAAGATGTTCTTTCCACAAGCCAGAAAATGTGTCAGCTACAAATAAAAGCTACACAACTTTCAATGTCTCCTAATTATGCTCCCTGTTGAAAGTTTATGTTCCATCCATGTCCCTTAGTTGTAAAAGAATGAAGTTAAGGATTTACCAATCAAACGTAACGAATGCTTCTCAAACCTCAGGTCAGTTTTCCCATCTCCTAAAGCATCATGAAGTCCATACTCATGCTGGAGTTTTTTCCTGTGAGCAGAAACCTTCCGTTCAATCTCATCTGGATTTTTGACTCCGCGCTCCTCCAGCAATTCACGGTACTCTATGACAGCTACCTCTAGCCGTCGAAGTTTTTGCCTGTAGACAGAATTATATGCGTAATGTAAGTTTATCATAAAATTACCCAAAACAAGAAATTTAACATTAATGCGAAGTTTGTGGGAATAAATAACAACCTCCGCTCCTCATCAATGCTAGCATCATTTGCTGCAGCAGAACTGTTTTCAACAGACAATTCCTGTCTGCCTCCTGATTCTGAGCCACCAAAAATATCTTCGCTCTCCGAAGATGAATAGCTCAGCCCCAGTCCTTTGGCTTTATCCCCATCACTATCATCATCTTCTCGCATCCATTTTGATGCAGGCAAAACGGGCTCAGTTTTTATCAATTTTGTCCCAAACGCTTTCAACTCTGGTGGTGGAATTGCAAGCGTGGGAGCCAGAGGGCCCAAAGTTGTCTTTGACATTTGGTCATTCTTATTATACATTAAGTTATTTCCGGTTTCTTTTTCACGATCATCATGTTGGGACCAAGAAGACACTGCAGGGCCTACATTCTCAGGTTGCCTTGTGTCAAGATGTATCCCACTTCCATCTGACCTGAATCTCTCACCAAGGCCATATTCTTTCAGACCCATCCCCCCTTCAGCCCAGTTCTTCCCAGAGCTCCATCTTCCGTCCCCTCCAGCTCTGAACATCTCATTATCTCTTAAACTGGTGGATCTCTCTGTCCCACTATATGCTTGCAAAGATCGAAGTCCATCATCTTGCTCCTGATTCTTCAGTTTCTCTGCCTCATCAAGGCTTAGAAGGCGGGCAACCATCACTTCTCTGCCCCCACGAGAAGACAGTCCATTGTGTCTACAACGTCTTTCAAGTTCTGCAAGAGGTAGACTCGACAGCTCTCTTGCTGCCGCTCCCTCCCCAATAGCTAATGCAGCATCTTGACCTGACTCTACTCCTTCTGATGCCAAGTCATCCACAGTACTTATATCCTTCACAAGAGGCGCATCTCCAAAGATCAAGTGGAATGGAGGGACACCTGAGTTTCCAGAACGCAGAAAAGTAGCTCTCAGCCCATTGACATAGGCATCAGAAAACAAAAACCAATCTGACCAAACTTGAAGCACTTTTAGAACGCGCTCCTGCAACAAATCACCCCAAATATGAGTGTCGATCTATACTGGAATAACAAGAGATGTAAATATACAGACTGTAATCTTGTTTTTCTCAGAAATTAGGGATTCGATATGTTAATTACGAAAGGTAAAAGTATAAAAGGAGCAAGAGCCCCCTTACTACAAGTAAAATATCTTCTGCACTAAAGAAACCGCATAAGCAAAAGACTACCCTACATAGAACTCATAAGATAGCATGGTTTGTGACATGGGACAGCCTCCAGCTGTCTGCATGATGGCCATGTCAGGATCAGGGCCAGAGGAGTGGATCATCAATAAGATCCTGTGGGAGAATAAGTCCCACTCAGAAAAGAGATCATTTTGCTTGCATGCCAGCCCATTTCAGACTTTGCTAAGTATGTCAAATTCAGCATGCCAGATGTTTTAATCTGGATCGTCAGAGTATTTCCCAACAAAACCTGAAATAAATGCTGCTAAAGATTACAGTCGGATTAGATATGCCTATTTAGTAGCATATGTTTCTAGGTCTTGTCCAAACAAGGCTCTCACGAATTTGGCCATTCCACACATATACATACATATGGCATGCCAGATTTGACACACCCATTATTTGCGCACAAAGGGTACAGACTAAAAGCAATTGATCACTTGAATAGGTGTAAACAAGAGAAATGCATATGGAAATTTTCAATAAATGCAGACACACACTATGATATACTGGTCTCAAGATAAGATGAGACAACTTGCTGCCAATCAAAGCGAAAGAGGAGTCGAAGACAATTTCAAAAGATAATACCTTCAATGCTTCTGCCGTTATACGGCCAGTGATGCTCCTGTAAAGCTCATTGAAACTTTCCATAACATCCGGAAGAGAAGCCTCGAACTTTGTGCGATATGCTGATGAATTTTTCACCGGTGCACTGCTATTGTGAAGGATATCAGAAACTAGCATAAGTCTGGCCACTTTAGTGGGGATTGGAGTTTCCTTTAATGTCAAAGATTCAGTGAGCACCTCCACAACCTGCCAGGCATAGCAACATGATATCGAAATCACATTCACTGAAATGAGCTGAGTTGTATTTGACTTTGAATAGACCAAAACTATCACATCAAAAAACATGTCTTTTCAACAAAGTGGCTCCCAACTCTATCATACATAGTAAAACCTAGCAAAGCACTTCCAAATCTCACCAAACTTCCAAACACTGTGAATATTAACCATCGCATGAGCATATGTCCGCAAGCATTCACATCCCATTTAGTCACGCACTGGACCTATACATTCACAAATGTGTCACTCACTTCCTATCATGACTCTTGGAGATGAAGGGAAGACTCAATCATCAACAAGGCCACCACTAGGGGAAATACAAAACTATACCACATTCTTGTGAAGACAGATGCATGGTCTGACAAGTATCGGTTCCAGTGCGATACAGTCGGCTATAGCAAAGATGACTAGATGGGTGGACGTGGCGAAACGGGAGCCCTCAAAGGCAATCATTTCAGCCGCCATACAGGAGCAGCAACAAGGGGCTTCGAAGGCCCTCAACATCCGGATACGAGGGATCACCTTTGTGACCACCACCATGGGGGTCCCCGACCATGGCATAGAGGGAGCATGGCGTGTTGGGAGAGACCCCAACCAAGAGCAACCCCTAGTCATTCGCTTCAGAGATTCACATGCTCGACTAGCGACACTCCGACACCAAGCCGCCCTACAAGAGCATCCCACCCTGTCCATGGACGCGGATTTGACACCACTACAGATTGAGGAGCGACGAGTTCTTCTGCAGTAGCGGGATGTTGCCCGTAAGGAGGAAAAATGGGCCGTGGTCCGAGATGGTAGGTTGTTGACCGACACCCATCGGACTCCCACCCGTAACCCCTAGGGGGACGAGGTTTCCGAGACCCTAGCCTGCACCATTTGGAACTGTAATGGTACCTTATGGTCGAACCCAAGGAACTTCTCGAAGTCTTATACAGGACGAGACATAGTCTTTTACACGGAGACACACTAGAGCCCAGAGCGTCCACTACCGATAGTCAGTGGCTACACATGGGAGTCAGCCTTCAAGGATGAGACAAGGGATACAGGAGGAGTCCGAGGATCAAGCGGGGTCGCAATATTGTACAAGTCTTCCCTCGCTGGAGCCATCTCCATTGAGAGGAAGGACACACACTCCCGATTCATGTGGATCCGAATCCGACGCACAGACACCCATGATCTTTTCATAGCAATATGCTACTTCCTGCCAGACACATCCCACTTCACCAGAGTGGCACGAGAGGAGGGTGAAACATCGCCATATGCACCCTTACATCAGGATATCCCAGACCTTTCAACCCGCGGGAAAGTTCTCCTTGTTGGGAACTTCAACGCCAGGACAAGCACGCGCCAGGCACCACTCCTAGACTTCCGAGACGACCCTATCATGCTACCAGACATGGACCTAGACGGAGCATGTATGACTAAGACCTCATCGGACCGACACGGGCCTGTTACACCATATGGATATGCGCTCCTTGATCTGGGCAGGATGCATGATGTCATCATCTACAACGGGCTTAACCTATGGCTCTCCTCAGGTGGTTTTACTTGCTTCCCACATAGGGGGGGCACTAGTGTAGTAGATTGCATCATGGGATCCCCTACCTTCACTTCATGTATCACCAACTTCACTGTAGTACCACTCCCTCCAAGAGCTAATCACACATACCTATTCTTCACTATCGCCACCCCACGCTTAGCCACACCACACACACCACATAGGAAGCACG
This sequence comes from Dipteris shenzhenensis, assembly GCF_047967505.1. Classification (NCBI taxonomy): domain Eukaryota; kingdom Viridiplantae; phylum Streptophyta; class Polypodiopsida; order Gleicheniales; family Dipteridaceae; genus Dipteris; species Dipteris shenzhenensis. The sequence goes on from NC_141597.1 coordinate 40,960,969, forward strand.
ACACCTACCACGACATACACTTTGATCACAACCTCTCCCCAACCTACTCTCGACGCCTAAACAGACTCCTAACCTACATCAATCACATACCACTCATGGAGGACCGTGCTGCCCTGATTAGTCGCACACTCCACAAGGCTGCCCTCCAAATCTTTCCCCACACCACACGGTCCACTAAACCACCACCTCTTGGTTCTGTACCCTGCAACAACTGGTACGATGAGTGCAAGGCTTAGCGCCGACAGCTCTGACTTGAAACTAGATGTCACCTTCCGAACACACCAGACATGGTACGCAAGTACTGACGTCTCGTACATCGAAAGAAGCAGGCATTTCTTCGTCGAAATGAGGAGCTGCTGAACATCTTATACAGCAGCAACTCTAAGGATTTTTTGCGGAGATTCCTTAAGCGTAGGTCTCCATCACCCCTCACCGACACAAGAGTCTGGCACACATATGCACACCATCTTTATCATGTCCCACACCAGCCCACTCCAGATCTCATACACACCTCGCCCCACCACTTGCACGTTCACCAGAGAGGGGGTCAAGGACGCAACATTGAAACTGCACAATGACCAAGCTAAGGATCACGAGGGGCTATGCGCTGAGTTTATCGCATATGGGATCAACACTTTAGCCCCGATCCTAGCAAAGCTATTCAATGACGTTGTTTGCCTTGGCTTCCCCCACACTTGGACACTCAACACCATCATCCCCATCCACAAGGCAAGGGATCCCATGGACCCGAGTAACTACAGGACTATCATGATTGGACATGTGATGTCCAAGATCTATGCAGCTGTATTGGATGCGTCAGTCAACCTGTTCGCAGAGATGAGAGGGCTCAGAGCAGAGGGTCACGCTGGTTTCAGGCGAGACCATGGGATTATAAATCACATACTCACACTCAGGAGTGTCATTGAGGAGGCCAGATCACGGAAGGAGAGGGTATATTGCTGCTTTGTGGATTTCCGCAAAGCCTTTGACACAATATCTCGAGCTCGTCTCATCACACGCCTACAAACACCGGGATTTAATCAGGAGATCATCTGGGCAGTCATGGCACTTTATGAGAGAGTCTCAAGCCGAGTTCGAACAAGCGCAGGTTGGACAAATGAGATCTTGAGTACCATAGGGGTCAAACAGGGTTGTCCCTTATCACCAACCCTCTTTGGCCTCTACATCGATGAGCTAGAGACTTTCATGGGGGCATTCGGAGGGACTGGTTGCTCACTTGCCGGGATCATCATCAGGATTCTTCTTTATGCAGATGACGTGGCACTCTTGTCGTCCACACCAAAGGGACTCCAACGACACCTGGATGCACTGCAGGCTTTTTGTCTATCCCATGATTTGGAGGTCAACCTTGGCAAGACCAAGGTCATGATCTTTAACACCTCTCGAGCAATCATGCAACGGAAGCAGTTTACTTTCGGTGGGTCACCAGTTGAGATCGTATTCTCATACACTTACTTGGGGGTCATCTTCTCCGACCCGATCTTCACGATGAGACCAGAAGATGGCCTACAAACCCCCCTCCATGGGATGGGCTGAAGTACTCTGGAAACGTCTCAGAATACCTGGTAGTTTCTGGTCATGGTGGCACATGTTCATCCAAAAGGATATAGCCACCTATGAATGTACACGGGATGTCAGATCATGTAAAAAAGGGAACCAAGTGTAAAGCCTGTCGGAAGACTTCGAACTTGGGACGAGGAAGTGCCTTTGTAAATATATCTGCTATGTTGTCCTCTGTGGGAAGATAGGACAACTCTATGTCTCCTGCTGACAACCGCTCCCGAACATAATGATAGTGAACTTCAATATGCTTGGTACGCGCATGAAACACTGGGTTACGCACAATGGCCAAAGCACTCTGGCTGTCAGTGTAGACAATAGTGGAGGATGTCTGGCAAATACCAAGATCTGTAAGTAACTGTCGAAGCCAAACACACTCTAATGTAGCAGTGAAAGCTTCCCTGTACTCAGCCTCACAGCTAGACGTGGCAACTGTTGGTTGCTTCTTGCTGAGCCAAGAGATACATGAATTGCCAAGCAAAAAACAATTGCCAGTATGTGACACTCTGGTGTCGGAATATCCTGCCCAATCACTATCCATGTAAGCATGCATGGTAAGTGAACCCTAATCACCATAGAAGAGGGCTAAATCCTGAGTGCCTCTGAGATATCTGAAGACTCGCTTCACTGCCTGCCAATGCTGTGAACTACGAAATGCGAGTACAGAGACCGGTACACTGCGTACGGACCTGTACGACACAAGTACGGATGGTGGCGCAAAAGATACGTAGATTGGCGCAGGTACGGTGACAGTTGTATGGCAACGCAAATACGTACAATTGTACGGCGGCGTAGGTACGGTGACTCTAGTACGGCGCAGGAAACCAGTACGGATAGATACAATAGGGAGTCTTGGGACAGAAAGACGAGTCAAACCTTGCTCTGATACCACTGAAGGGACGATCGCAAAAGAGAGAGAGAGTGCAGGTAGCAAAGAGTCGTACGATAGTTCAGCTGTCACATCAAACTTAGATAATGAAAAAATCTAAGTACAAGGTACTTGTACCTAGACCTAGGACTAAGTGTCCTAGGTGTCACATAGGACTAATTGTCCTATGTGGCCTAAAAGGCACTAACACTACAAGTGCCTACACGTATGCCTACAAGGCACATACCATGGCCTATAGGGCATCACTAGAACCACCAGAAGATGGCCTACAATATGCATCTCACAGTGAGTGAGGGCTCCTTTGAGCGTGTGACGGACCTTACTCAGGTGAGGATAGACTGTGTTTGGCTGTAGGGGGGCTGTCTTGCCAAGCCTCTATACTCTCTCTCTGATGCATGCTTCTCAACTGCACTCCACTCTCACAGGAGATTGTTGCATCATAGCTAATCAAAAAGTAGTCCAAATTCTCTTCATTCAAGCTACAACTGCTTGTGAAGTCTAAACACTGATATGGAGACGAGCTGCTGTACTTGTAAATAGTGTAGCTTCATCTTTCATGCTCACAACATGAGGTAGAAATTGTGCAATAATATTCACCAAATAAACTTTAACATTGTTCACTGTCAAGCCATTCCCTTTTCGCAACAAGCAGCTACAGCAAGACAGACTTCAGAAGTTTGTGTTACCACTAGGGGAATACACAATCGGACTACATTCTAAGAAGAGTGTTTATAAGCAGCTTCATGCAGACTAGTTGTAGAGGAAATTATGAACCAATTTCAATAACAGCAATCAAATCCCTTAGAAATTGCCAATTCAATACCTCTCCAGCAGCCTCAGCATTGTCAAGGGCAAACCCCATTGCCTCCTTGATAAGGCCTCTTTCCAATGTTAATGCTCGTAGCATGTCCTCAAACTCATCACGCTGACTGTCAGTCAAAGCCCGTTCTTGATCGACTCTCTGGAAAAGAATTCAGTACCAAAATAAGTACATAAAAGATCCGTTCAGATTATCACGTGGCTTTCCTGAAACACAATCCAATTGAAATACAATGACATACTCCAGTCCAACAACTAGTACAATCGCATATTCCTGTACAGCCACTAGCTATACATCTTAGAGATCTCACACCTTATACCATATGATCACATACAAGGGAAAAACGATAGCTGTCCTGACTCAAAAGTACAAGATATGAACTCCAATATGAAGTAGAAATTGAAGAGCACACACGTCTCCATTCTCGAGCTTATATACATCAGCAAGAAACACAGTATTGATGCCGTTGTTGGGATTATCATGGTCAACTCCCAACCTGTGAGCCCCCAAATGAGGAGGACATGGGGAAGGTGCAGGACAGGCAGTAGGGACCAAACAGAAGTCTGTATTGCAAGAGGTGCAGCAGATGCTTGGGGCAGAAGGGCCCACAGATGGGACAGGTACCAGGCCCATGGACACCAGCATAGGCGGCATGAAAGCAGGTCTTGACCCTGCAGACAACAGATGTCTACAGAGTGGAAGACAGCAGCACCTCAGGCTTCTACAGACAATCAGGTTAGATTGGCAGCACCAGAAACAGGTTCGGATGTGTATGTTTGCCATGTGGCATCCAAACACAGCATTTGGGGTGGGGTGCATTTAAGTCTGCGGACAGGTCGGGCAAGTCTGCAGACTGGCCAAAGCAGGTCTTGACCCTGCAGACAACAGATGTCTACAGAGTGGAAGACAGCAGCACCTCAGGCTTCTACAGACAATCAGGTTAGATTGGCAGCACCAGAAACAGGTTCGGATGTGTATGTTTGCCATGTGGCATCCAAACACAGCATTTGGGGTGGGGTGCATTTAAGTCTGCGGACAGGTCGGCCAACTTGCCCGACCTGTCCGCAGACTTAAATGCACCCCACCCCAAATGCTGTGTTTGGATGCCACATGGCAAACATACACATCCGAACCTGTTTCTGGTGCTGCCAATCTAACCTGATTGTCTGTAGAAGCCTGAGGTGCTGCTGTCTTCCACTCTGTAGACATCTGTTGTCTGCAGGGTCAAGACCTGCTTTCGGCCGTTTTGGGGGCTTAATCCCTATACAAAGGCCCCTCCAGGGAAAGATCATTCAATCAATGGTTTGATCTTCCGGTGCCTCAAATTGGGCTGCACATACAGCAGCACGGACGTCCAGAGACACATGCAATAGTAACTAAAATACAGACTGTCTACAGGGCAGCAGAGAGGCCCAGAATCAGGCAGTACAGCCTGCAGTACAGCCTGCAGATCACCTACAGGGTGAAGAGCTGTACACTGCACATATAGAGTTTACAGGATCAACATTTGTGTGCAATGAGCCTGCAGGTCTTCATCAGGAAGAGAAGCAACAAGATGTGTCTAGAAGTACATCACGAAGCAGCCCACTAAAGATCTAGGAAAGCAGGCTGATGGAGATTGGAAGGTGCCAGATGACAGTTATGAGTGGTCATGGGCCCACATGTAGGCAGCTGGATGGTGGCACACTCAACATATCCTTTTGTCTCAGGTTTTGTCCACATGATCTAAGGTTCTAGACTCTACTGTTGCACTGTTCAAAGATCTAGTCTGTGTCCATCTCTCTCTATATGCAATTGTGTACACATTAAGGAAAGAAGTAAGATTTGGAATAGCCCTATGTGATTTCTGGACAAACGTTTTCATAACCTCTCGCCTGCGGGGAGTGTTGACTGTAGCAAGCAACCTCCACCTCTGTTTTCTAACAGCTATTCCATTCAACAACCTTCAAGACCATTTCATTCAACAACCTTCAAGACTATTTTGGTCAACCAGCCAAACAGCTAGGATCATATTTGAGGGAGCCCTAAGGGAGGTTTTGGGGCAGCAATGTAAAATCTTGGATATGGCACATAAGCAAGTCAGACAGGTATCAGTCTCATAGACAGTCCTAGAACATCTAAGAGCTATTATCAGAGCTAAAAATCATATCATCCTGCCCTTCACACCTGCAAACAACAAACACGTAAAGCAGATCAGTCAAGAAAGCAAAGAAAGAAGGTACATTGCAAGCTAGAGCTCTCTAAGGGCCTATCAAAGATGTAAGTTCAATGAAGTCAGCTTCAGCTTCAATTTTAACAAAGTTCTCTCACATACAACAGTAAAAATTGTGGGATTCAAGTATGAAGATGGATAACTCACCGGATACGAAAACACATGGGGAGAAACAGAAAAAATATAGTGCCATTGGCCCAAATATCCAGAAGGTCGATGATACAATGCCAAGGCTTGTATATGAGCAGCCACAGACATTATCAAAATACAAGATACCGAGATTGAGTCACTACAGAAAAGGATCAGAGAAACCAAGGGAGATGGGAATATGCACAAGTTAAGAGACTACATGCAGAAGGATCTCAACAAATGGAAAGAGGAAATGCAAGCAGAGTGAAATACTCAGCTGAAACAAATGGCTCGGGTATTTGAAGAAAAAGCTATCTACCATGCCTCACTCATAAAGGATTTAAAAGGACAAATTTCCACCCTCAAAGCTGAGAATGAAGCATTGAAGGCATGCATGCAATGGGAGGAAGGTGAAATCCAGCCACCCTTAAATGACGAGTTGAATACCATGAAGGAGCAGGTCAACTCCCTCAAGGCACAAGAAGAAGAGACAACAACGAAAGCATTGGAGGAGCTCAAATCGGCAAATGAAACTTTCAGGAAGGAGATGGCTGCAATACAAGCCAATATGCAGGGCACGCACACAGAATTCACACAACAAATAACAGGAGGAAGAAAAATCTAGAACAGAAAGAAGTGGTCAAGAAAGGTGCATGAACCCCAAAGAAAAGACGAAGCAATAAAGCCCTTAATGTGCTGGTAAGAGGCTTGGCAGTGGGCAATAACCCGATGGTCGATGCAAAGACGCTCATGACCAAGGAGAATAGATCCACTTTTATGAGTATGAGAGCCACACTGAAAGGGACCAGGACATACCTGATGATGATCTTACACTCTTGCAACAGGAGCATCAGAAAGAAGAGGAAGGCAAATGGGCTGTCTATAGAGATGGAAAAGTCATAATCTGAGAGAGGAAAGACAAAGGAGAGGATACAGGTGGGGATAGTGCATGACGGTGCCTTATATTGAAGATAGCGGTATAGAATTGTAATGGCACCCTATGGTCAGATCCAAGGAGCTTCTCAAAGAACTACACTGGTAGAGAGATTATATTCTACACTGAAACACATGAGATTCCTGAAACAGGACTATCCACAGCCACAGGATACATAGGAGTCAGCCTTTGGACAGGAGACGAGGACAGACAGTGCGATACCAGGCTCTAGAGGGGTAGCAGTCCTATTTAGATCACATCTGAGGCCACTTATAGCTGTGATACGGAAGGAGGAGCACACACTACAAATGTGGGTACGATGTCCAGCCACTTGACACACACCCGCTCTTTATTGCAGTGTGCTATTTTCCCCCAAACACATCATCTTATGCACGCGAGGTCACGACAGATGGTCATAGCCCTATGAGACAATCTATGAGGACATAGTGGAGTTTTCCAGGCAGGGAAAGGTACTCCTCCTTGGTGATTTTAATGCAAGCACAAGGGATAGACAGGTCGAGCTGGTTGATTTTGAGCCAGCCCCCCTCCAAGTGCCAGAGGTAGACCCAGCAGAGCTCGGGATATAAAGACATCTCAGAGGATGCAGCACATGTGACAGGGATTTATTGGATATGGGAGCCACACACGACCTGATCATATATAATGGTCTGCAGCGATGGCCGAGGTCTGGAGGGCTTACATGTTCCCACATGAGCACCGTGGACTACTTCATGGGCTCTCTGAACTCTGTGACACGAGTACAGGACTTCATAGTCCCTCCCCCCCCTCTTGGTGCCGAGCACCCATACCTATCATTTAGCATCAACATTGCCATATATAGTATGAGAACCACCTGCCCGGATACATTTCGCTCATGCTCTTGATGCAGTTTATATAAGCCACATGTCCCAAGGGTTAGCAACTTCCTTGAGAGATGATGTATACCTCGCTCTTACCTCAGATGCACTAATATCAGTGACCCATGATGCCGCTGCTAGATCATTCCCCACGAAGATCTACAGTTCACCCCCTAGCTGGGAAGATGCCATAGAATCATTGGTTTGACTGGGAGATGAGATCCTGCCTCATACGGGAGGTGGGCTTTCCTCACATAGGATGGATGAGGTGATCCGATCATTTCGTGGAGGTGACCCACTTTTACATGGGGACTCTTATCCGAGGGGACGCCACCTATACCCATCACAGATCTAGAGGAGTGGCATATCTATGCCACATCCCTCGACAATGTCCCGTCTCAGATACCACCCAACATGTCCGCTCTTCCCCGGCCCACCACCTACATCCCATTCACCCGACAGAATGTGAGAGTCGCACTACGCTGGCTCCACAATCGGAGAGCCAAGGACAATGAGTCTACGGATTGAGCAATTCGCCCATGGACAGGAGGTCCTGGCCCCAATCTTAGCACAGATGTTCAATCATAAGGCATGTCACCGTTTCCCTCCTACATGGAGTACCAATCCACAAAGCATAGGATCCCATGGATACGGGAAACTACTGCACTCTCATGATTGATTACAAGCTGGCCAAGACTATAGGTCGGTACTAGAGAGAGAGATCAGCTCCTACACAGATGCATGCGCAGCAAGCATCCGGGCAAGCTGGTTTTAGGAGACGGCATTCCACTCTAAATCATATCTTCACTCTACGCAGGCCCGATCATGATCCCAAAAAGTCTACGCCTATTTTGTAGACTTTTGAAAGGCCTTCGATACCATCCCACAAGCTCGTATGATCAGACCACTACAGAAGATGCAGATTCCAGCTGATATGATTTGGCGGGTGATGAGTCTGTATGAGTCTGTCAAAGCGAGAATACGTGAACCTGGAGGCCTGTAGACTAGGTCGAAAGTACAATAGGAGTGAAATAGGGATGCCCCCCCTCACCAACATTGTTTGGGCTATATATTGATGAGATCACGACATTCATTGACTGCCTGAGAGGCGAACGATCATGGCTGACCGATCTGATGATACAGATATTATTGTATGCAGATGACATAGTCCTCCTGTAACAGCACGGTCACAGAAACACCTAGATGCCCCAGAGGTGTTCTATAGAGAGAAGGATCTGATATTTAACACCTCACGGCCAACACTTCATAGACATAGCTTTGCCTATTGAGGTGAGCCAGTGGAGATCGTGTAGTCTTACACTTACCTAGGGCTAGTCTTCATAATGACCTATGTAGCCAAGGCACATATTGAATGAGGCCATTGGGCAAATGCGAGTCTCATCCCATCAGCTGAGGATTGAGGTAGGGAGAGCCGCAAGCACACCTAGGGAGCAGCTGATCTATAGACTGTGCACCTTGGGTGAGATAGAGACGGAGGATCATTTCTTATGTACCTGCCCAGTTTACATCACTACCTCTTCCAAGAGGGCCGTGGATTCGAGCCTCTCCAGATTGATTCACTTCCAGGACCAAGTTTGCATTGGTCTCTATCTGATGGAGATGAGGCGTCATAGAGAGACCCTTCTGTCACAAAGCGGGACACGGCTGCTCGGCCAGAGACATTGGTGGATCAAGCTCAACGACACGTCACAGATTTCTACACATTCGAGTCTACTCCTGGGCATATCAGGATAAAGGAGGAGGAGATCGACGACATGAGGGCAAAATGGACCAGTGAGATGAGAGGAGGGATGCAGCCAAAGACGAAGGAGCCACCCACAATGCAGCTATGGACCAGAGCACCCACAATGGAGGTCCATCCCATTATACTATTTGGAGGAGACCACCCGACCAGAGGCATCACTATTGATATGGCCCACCGGATACAAAAAGCTCAAAGACCACGCCCCCACCATAGCATGAGATGACCAAACAAACAGATATACAAGAGATCTTGCAGCTCACAGGAGAGCCACCATGGCACCTGGATATGTATTTTGACTCCTACTCTGAGACTGAGTCTAGCTATTAGTCCCTAGTTTTGGACTTGGAGTTTATGTTTTGTATTTCCGATTTTAGTCTAGTATAGTACACAACAAAGGGTCTTAGCGAGCCCTTTGCCTCAACCCTTTGTCGCTTGTATGAGCATGTGTCATTCTGATACTATACTTTGTCTCATAGGCCCGCGAGGCCTTTCGAAGACGTTAATACATCTCTCTCTCTCTCTCTCTCTCTCTCTCTCTCTCTCTCTCTCTCTCTCATATACCTTGATGACATAGTCCTCATATCATCCTCAGCGGAAGGGCTGCAAAAGGGCTGCAAAGACATCTGGAGGCACTAGAGGTGTTTTGCACAGAGAGAGACTTGACAATCAACCTTGGTAAGACCAAGGCTATGGTCTTCAACACCTCACATGCAGTGACTTGTCGACTCAGCTTCACCTATCGTGACGAGCCCGTGGAGATAGTGCAGTCCTACACATATTTGGGAGTAGCCTTCACAAGACCCCTTTTCACGATGACACATGCAGCCCAAGAACGACTCACACAAGGACGGGGTGCTTTGGCCCAACTAGAGAGACAGTGCTTCCATGCACACTTTCAGGACCCACCATCGAAGAGCCGGCTCTTCGACACACTCGTGCGACCGATGGCCATGTATGCAGCACCCTTCTGGGGATGATTCGAAGTAAGCCCTCAGTTCCACATGAGATAGTACATGCAGAGTTCGCCATGACTCCCCTACAGATTGATGCCATCTTTCAGACAGTGACTTTCATCCACAAAGTCCTCGATGGAGATTACCGAGACCCTTGGAGTCATCCAAACGACTAGCAAAGAGCGAAGCAGACACATGGTATGCACGGATATCCACATGGTTTACCAGGCACGGTATCTAGATGGATAGGCTCTCCCCTTTTCAGTACAGCATGGATGCACCCCCTGAATCGATCCCACGAGATGAGATCAACCGTGTCATACGGCTAGATCTCCTTCAGCCCCATATGTCTCGGACTTGGGGGGAGACCAGGAGCTCCCCACCAAGTCCCAATTCTACCGCGACCACTTCCTGAGGGTATCGGAGGAGGGATTCATCATCAAACCCCAGTATCTCGAGGACAGAGGATCTCGCATGCACTAAGGATTGCCATTGGACAGATCAGTGTTTCATTCATCAGTTGAGGATCGAGACGAGGAGAGCAATAGGCATACCCAGGGAGCAACGGCTATGTATGCTTTGCATACTAGGAGTGATTGAGACAGAAGAGCATTTCCTATGTGTCTGCCCAGCCTATTATGAGATCAGGGGACAATACCATTGCCTCTACCAGGAGGGAAGCGGCTTCGGTCCACTCTCACGATTGATCCACTTCTAGGATCAGGTTTGCATTGGGCTATATCTACTTGAGATGCGCCGACACAGGGAGACCCCACTATGACAAATCAGAGACCAGCACGAGGCGATCAGGCCACAGGACAGAGAGACTGACAGAACACGACGTCACGTCACAGACTTCCATGCATTTGAGTCAACTCCAGGACACATCGAGATGGAGGTGGAGGAGATAGCTGACATGCGGGCAACATGGATTAGGATTACTGAGAGAGGGATGCAGAGGCACGGATAGTGACCAGAGCACACTCTATTGAGATCCGTCCTATCCCAGCTTTCCTGAGAGGAGATCACCCGAGGCAAGGGGTTACTCTGAACATAGCCCAACGGGCTCAGAGATCGAGGAGGCCAAGTCCCCCTCCACCACCACAGCATGACATAGCCCGACAAACGCAGATCCGAGACATTTTCACCGCTCACAGGCCAGCCACCATGGTGTCGGGCTTTGGCTTCTAAGCCCGAGTCTTAGATCTTAGCATGCTACAGCCCTCAGATAGTTGCTAGTTTCCACGTTATATATCTAATTTTGCTCGAGCTATTGAGCCTTGTAGAGTTATCAGGTTATCAATCTATCAGCTTATCAGTTTATCAATTTAGTAGTCTTAGCACCCAGCAAGGGACTTAGTGCGCCCTTTGCTCCAGCCCACTAAGGCTTGTATGAGATCATCCTTTTGGTATACTTTGTATATACCTAGATGAATCCAGGAACATTCCCAAACTCATCCTCTAAAAACACAACATAGTTCAGTTTCAATCTCATAATAGTCACTCACAAGGTTGAAAACCATAAACTCCATCATGCATAGCAAGGACTAGCTACTACGACATCCCCACTGACGTCATCAGCGCCCAACAGTGGGTGTAGACCATAGTATAAAAATATGCTCTCACACATACAAATCCACACACCCACACATACTTGAGTTTCCATTTAAACAAAGTCTTTGTACTGAGTTTCTGTCGGCACTCGGAGGTGAAGGGCAAACTCAGCCATGATGAAGGCTAGCACTAAAGGAGAAGGCTAATCAAAAGGTAGTCCAAAATCTCTTCATTCAAGCTACAACTGCTTGTGAAGTCTAAACATTTTCATTTTAGTCTCTCCCCAACGAGCATCTAAATCTAAATCAAAATCTAGCTGATAGGGCAACGCACCATTTAAGATAGAAAGAATTATCACAATACCAGCAGGCCGCAACTTGGACGAAAACTTCACAAGGTGAAATTTGCATGTCCGCTAATACGGCAGAAGCATATACCTAGATGAATCCAGGAACATTCCCAAACTCATCCTCTAAAAACACAACATAGTGCAATTTCAATCTCATGATAGTCACTCACAAGGTTGAAAACCATAAACTCCATCATGCATAGCAGGGACTATCTACTATGACATCCCCACTGACGTCATCAACGCCCAACAGTGGGTGTAGACCATAGTATAAAAATATGCTCTCACACATACAAATCCACACACCCACACAATAAAAATATGCTCTCACACATACAAATCCACACACCCACACATACTTGAGCATCCATTTATACAAAGTCTTCGTACTGAGTTTCTGTCGGCACTCCAAAAGTGAAGGGCAGACTCAGCCATGATGAAGGCTAGCACTAAAGGAGAAGGCTAATAAAAGGTAGTCCAAAATCTCTTCATTCAAGCTACAACTGCTTGTGAAGTCTAAACATTTTCATTTTAGTCTCTCCCCAACGAGCATCTAAATCTAAATCTAGCTGATAGGGCAAGGCACCATTTAAGATAGAAAGAATTATCACAATACCAGCAGGCCGCAACTTGGACGAAAACTTCACAAGGTGAAATTTGCATGTCCGCTAATACGGTAGAAGCATATACCTAGATGAATCCAGGAACATTCCCAAACTCATCCTCTAAAAACACAACATAGTGCAGTTTCAATCTCATGATAGTCACTCACAAGGTTGAAAACCATAAACTCCATCATGCATAGCAGGGACTAGCTACTATGACATCCCCACTGACGTCATCAGCGCCCAACAGTGGGTGTAAACCATAGTATAAAAATATGCTCACACATACAAATAGTCACTCACAACGTTAATACATCTTTCTTTCTTTCTTTCTTTTCTCTCTCTCCCTACTACGACTAATTAGAGAGCAGCAAGAGACGATCAAACCATAAGACAGAGAGTCTGACAGAGCACAGTGTCCCGTCACTGACTTCTATGCATTTGAGTCAGCTCCAGGACACATCAAGATGGAGGTGGAGGAGATAGCACGCGCAGGCATCCTAGATTACTGAGATAGAGGGATGCAGAGACCACCTACAGCACGGAGAGTTACCAGAGGACACTCTATTGAGGTCTATCCTATCACAGCTTTCCTCAGGGGAGACCGCCCGAGGTAAGGGGTTACTCTCAACATAGCCCAGCATGTTCAGAGATCGAGGAGACCACATCCCCCTCTGCCACCACGGCATGACCCAGCCCAACAGATGCAGATCCGAGACATTTTCACCACTCACAGGCGAGCCACCACGGTGCCGGGCTTTGGCTTCTGAGCCTGAGTCTTAGATCTCAGACCTCAGCATGCTACAACTCTCAGCTAGTCTCCGGATTATATCTGATTTTGTTCGAGCTATTGAGCTACGTAGAGTTATCAGGTTATCAAGTTATCAGCTTATCAATCAGCTTATCAAGTTTTCCATTTTTCAGTTTAGCACTATTAGCACTCAGCAAGGACCTTAGCGCGCCCTTTGCTCCAGCCCACTGGGGCATGTATGAGATCATCCTTTTGGTGTACTTTGTACCTTGTCCCATAGGCCCGTGAGGTCTTCCGCGGACATTAATACCTACCTCTCTCTCTCTCTCTCTCTCTCTCTCTCTCTCTCTCTCTCTCTCTCTCTCTCTCCCGGCTGCTGCAGTAGACTAGCCCTCACCCTTCAGTGCACAGAAGCGCACATCAGCCCCGCACATGGCGCACAGTAGCAGGGTCGCGGCAAAGCTCCTGGCCCAGGCCACGCAGCACAGCAGCTCCAGTCCTTCATCGAGTAGGGGCAGTTCCAAGACACATTTCAGCCTCTTCTCAAGCCCTCTAACTCCCTTTCAGTTTCGGGTCACCCCAGGCTAGGCTCAACCCCAGGTTAATCTCAGCACAGATCTATAAAGGCCACAATGGAGTTTCCTAAAACAAAAATGTTTGCCACAAGTTCACAACCCCATCAACAAACCCTCGTACTCTGCAATTGCAGCCTCGTCAACACCCAGCCCCTATGGATTGACATTCAAGCGAAGGATCAGTTCAGCCCCACAGCAACAGATATACTATTTACAACAAGAAGAGAACTCAGGCTTTAGAGTGAGCGTCTGTACCAAGGAATGCTGGGTGAAATGGGGAAAACCCGCACTCGAGCAAACCTACCTGGTAGTAAAGTTAGCCGATGGGGGAACTGCCGAACCCCGTCAGCTTCGTGGTCATGGACTTCACTCGACAGCCGGGATATGAAGCTATCTTAGGCACGCCCTTCTTACGAATGTCCGGGTTCATGCACGATTGGCGTATGGATAACAGGCATCAGGAGCAAATTATACGAGTGGACTTGCACACCTACAAGGCCCACCCATTGTCGGGACACCTTTTCGCCTCAGAATCCGAACAGCCCTTGGAAGGAAGGTGAAGGAGATGGAGAGTAATGGCAAGCAGGAAATCACTGCAAAGTTCATACAAAAATGTAGCACATCTCCACCAGTACCAATGCTAGTTTCCACGGTCAAGGAGATGATCACTACTACAGTCATCTCAGCCAAGAAAGCGATGGCCATTATGGCCAACAACAAAATCAACAAAGCAGCCCCGCCCACTGAAGACCTCAGAGAACCCTACCCCCTTCTTCTCATACAGTGCGCGTACTGGTAGGCGTGTTCTTGGGGCTCTCCAGCGCAAGCTACCCACACAGGCACATAGTTGGTATGCCCAAGGGATATCTCTGGTTTTTCTTCGCACATTCTGGAAGACTCTTTGGGCAAGCTGGCGGCCGAGGAAGATCTCTTACTTTCTTTGGATGGTGGCCCACAAGGGGCTACCAGTTGGAAGCTGGCTGAGGCAGATGGGGCAGGAGGGGCACTGCTAGATGTGTTTTTAGGAGGAGTCGTCCCTGAAGCACTGCCTTTGGAGCTGCTCGCATGCTCAGATAGTGTGGAAGGGAGTCATGGGGATCTTAGCGAGGGCTGCACCCGAGCTAGGACCGGTCACTTGGCGAGCCGTTTGCTGGTGCAGCACCGAGATGGGACATCACTTGGCTTATGAGTTCTCTAGGCAGGATCCAGTTTTCTTCATCACGCAGACCACCTGGGCATACACGGACAGCTTCCCTTGGCATCTGACAGAGACAGATGCAGGAGCGATGACTCGGCACCCAGTTTGGGAGATCATAGGGAGTATTGTAGGCTGGCATATCTGGACTTCCAAATGCGCGCAGACCTTAGGAGATCAGGCTTCTTCTGCTACCCAGACCCTAGCGGACATTTGGAGCACGATCATTCACACGCTCAAGGGTCAGTGGGATCAGATTCAAGGGGAGTCCCGGGCAGGGAAGGAGAAGAGACGGCGCTTCTTTCGCGACTGGGACCATCGAGAGCTGTTCTTCCAGCACTCTACTCAGAGCCTTCAGTAGCATTACTCCCCCCCACCATGGCTGTTTGTCCACACTCCGATGATTATGCCCTGAGAGGCTTGTAATAAGTATTTTGTTACCACGGGCTGTATCCGTTTTGTGATTGCAGCCCGCTGGCCTTCAGGCCCTCTTGTACTCTCGTTTTCAAGCAATATAACTAGGACTACTTTTTGCGCAAAAAAACAAACAAAGCAGCCCTGCCCCCCCCCCCAAAAAAAAAAAACATCTGCACTTGATTATTGATATATGGCCTCCCAATATCAAAGGTGCCATCAGCATATTTATATTGAGAAAGAGAGAGAGAGAGAGAGAGAGAGAGAGAGAGAGAGAGAGACGGAGGGACAGGCAAAAACACACAGAGGGAGAGAGAGCACTTTGCAAGACCCTTTTTGACAGCTGGCATTCCTTAAAATTGCAACGACGTGCATACATGCAAAGTTCATACAAAAATGTAGCACATCTCCACCAGTACCAATGCTAGTTTCCACGGTCAAGGAGATGATCACTACTCAAGCCAGCTCAGCCAAGAAAGCGACGGCCATTATGGCCAACAACAAAATCAACAAAGCAGCCCCGCCCCCCCCCCCCCCCCCCAAAAAAAAAAAAACATCTGCACTTGATTATTGATATTTGGCCTCCCAATATCAAAGGTGCCATCACCATATTTACATTGAGAGAGAGAGAGAGAGAGAGAGAGAGAGAGAGGGACAGGCAAAAACACAGAGGGAGAGAGAGCACTTTGCAAGACCCTTTTTGACAGCTGGCCTTCCTTAAGATTGCAACGACATGCATACATGCAACTACACATAGGGCCAGCTATCTATCAAACTTCCTCTTGCTTTAATCATTCAAATCTAAACAAGAACTTGAAGACCAGGTGTTGTGCATGCACAGTTCAAATACAGGCAACTGCAGACAGGGCCAGCTGTCTATCAAAAAAGCCCTCTTGCTTTCATCATTAGACTCTCAAGATTTGAAATCTCAACGTTTAAATCATGAAGACCACGTACTGTTTAGACTACCAATCTCAGCATGGAGGACATGAACACCCTGGTTATGCATGCTGCATGCTCCCGACCTATGCCTCCCTGAAAAAAATAGAAAGTAAGGAAAGACTTAGCTCACCCTTCCCCGTCCAGCAGCAAAAGTATTACTGGAAGCCTTTTCTTGCTCAGGGCTCTTGACAGACGCTTGTTGAGGAAGAGCAGGGGGTATCCACCTGGAACAAGTACACGTTCAGTCAAGCAGGAAAGACCAGGAAATAGTCACATATTTCATTGCCTTATGGATTCCACCACGTTACGATACAAAAAAAGCCAATACAGAAAGGCCTTTATGAGAAAACAAGGAAAACACAACTTCCCCTCCTGGATATTACATGCATGTTAGTGATTCATATGCACATCTTACCGTCCACTCCCAGTTATCATGATGAAAGGCTCTGTCCGCCATCTTTGAAGAGTATCTCCCTATATTCCACTCCAATAAACCACTTGTCAGCAGCACAGCATGAAATGCATACATAAGGACTAAAGAGCAGGAATTTATCAGGCACTTCATTAAAGTCATGAAGATAAAAGTTATCAGCACAATACTAGACTAAAGGGTCAACAAACTCCTCACAACTGTATCGTCACCCAAGCCATGTAAATAGAAATTAACAGCCAGGATATAGGAGGAATTTTTTTCTATAATACTACTCAGCCTTGTGTCGGAGCTTGCTGCAGAAATAACAAATAAAGGATTTCGAACTGACAATCTAAGTTAGAAAAACTTAGGCATTGCCCTGTACCTGTGCAAATGAGTACAGCCGCCATACATAATACGTATGATCCTTTGAGCCAAGGTCAAATAGAAACTTGAATAGTGGATGACTACGCCCTCTCTCCATAATAGCTTGCTCAAAAGCACAACCATCGTCTAGGACATATAAAGCCATAGTATCTATGACATGACGAAGGTGGTGGTCCTCTGGTGGAATGACCTCTATATCTGGAACATTTGGAGTGACCACCTGCAATAAAGACATAGAGAAGTATTGATACATGAAAGAATCTCTAGAAGAGACTGCCTGAATCCTGATGTAGGAAGCTATGCAAGGGAGGTGGCATGTGTATGTTTGTTTAAACATCTAAAATAAAAATTGTTGACAATCGTCAAAAATCCAGGCCCTAAAATTGGCTGCAAGAAATATGAAGAAAAAGTTGCACGTATACTGCAAACATATGAAATCTGAGACTTAAAAAGTCATCAAAGACTCCACTAATTAAAGCAAGCAGCAATAACTGTGTGCATACCACTTCTGCAGTCTGGCTGGAAATAGCAGGTGCTGGTGGAGCACCAGGTCCAGACCAAGCAACCTTGGCTGTAGCACCCTGTATTAGATCAATGAGTTAGAATAGACAGGTTCCTCACAATCATGTAAGTTCTATGAACCAAGGCATATGGATCAATGTAATCAACAACTATTCTAGCCCACACCTCTCCTGTTTTTGCCGCATAATTTTTTTAGATGAAGTTAAATTCGATCAAAAAACCATAATTTAATGAGCTGGAACATTAAATTGTTTTCTAAAGAGCTAACTTCATTGTCCTTTTGATGATATATCTGTGACACTAAATCCATGTTCTCTCCCTTGTTTTCCAGGTACATTTTGCTAAGTGACATCAACCTCAACCAAAAAATGTAATGAACTAAAATCTCTCACAAACAAAAACAAAACAAGAAAACCCAAAAAAACGGGGACGCATTTTTCTGGGTCGGTGGGTGGTTTTTTTTGTGGGAAGGACGCGGGACGGGAAGAAGGGAAGGGGGGGATGGGGAGGGTGAGGGGGTTACAAGACTGCATTAGCACCAATTTTAAATCATCGCCCCAAACATTTCAAGAATATGTGTAAGAAATCAAGACTCAGAGAAGGAATGCCACAGTGGGTGAACCAAGATCTATCTATATAAAATTTGTAACAAATATTATTTTTCTGTTAAGCTGTCTTCAAATTTTAGAGTATGTCAAAGACCACATTTTTCTGAACTCAGGTTAAGTTACCAACGTGGACAAGTTGGACCCATGTTCCCCCACTACTTTTAATCCAAATGACTACTATGAAACTTCCTTCAGAAATATTATAATCTGCAGCTAACCTCCTTAGACCGCACAGCCATTTGCCCTGGTGGTGGAGCAGGAAGAGCTTGGGCTGGGAGAGCCACTGCCTTACCCCATCCAATTCTGACTTCATACTCAAATAGAATGATACCTGTTACAGGAACAAAGTATAAGAGCTTGTCCACATTCAGGCCAAAATGTAAGCTTTGCAATCTGTCACAACTCACAAATGCTTATACATATATACACTTTGGCAAAGCATGCATGCATACATAAAGCAGACCACACAGAAGACGACAATGTAGATAGGCTAGTCACCACAAGTGGGAGGATGACTAAAGAGAAGGAAATCATGTGCATCAAAAAGTAGGGAGCTTTCTAGAAGAAGTTTAATCACGTGAAGTGTAAACTTCCTATTCAATTAAGGAAATTTCACACACTTGTGCAAACGATTACCATAATGACAAGAAGGATGATTACATGCAGCTGTTACCAACAGCTACTTCTCAACGCCCACTCATTATATTCACACATCAAACACCCACCTTGCATTTCATCTTTAGCTGCCTGTGCCTCAGCCCTGTTCATGAATGCAACAAATCCACAGTTCCTCTGCCTTCTACGTTCCTCATCAGTTCTTGGCCACATTTGCAATAGGTTTCACACACTTGTGCAAACGATTACCATAATGACAAGAAGGATGATTACATGCAGCTGTACCAACAGCTACTTCTCAACGCCCACTCATTACATTCACACATCAAACACCCACCTTGCATTTCATCTTTAGCTGCCTGTGCCTCAGCCCTGTTCATGAATGCAACAAATCCACAGTTCCTCTGCCTCCTACGTTCCTCATCAGTTCTTGGCCACATTATTTTTACACTTGCAATAGGGCCAAAGCGTCCAAAAGTCCGCAAAAGAAAATTTTCGTCCACCTGCAAGACTTCAATTTTTATTTTTAGTATTTTCCTCACTTCTGGTAAAATGTCAATCCGTTGACAATAATGAGTTGTGAAACTACCTGAGGTGCCAAATTGCCGACGTACAAGTTTGTCGTCTGGGGGTCTCCATCATCAAATGATCCCGGAAGTTTACCATTCACGTCAAGTTCTTCAGGCAACTCATCAAAACGGCTGGGAGGCTGTCCAGCCCAAAAACAAGGGGAAGGGTAAACTGAATAAATGAAGAAAATGAACTGGAAAACAAAATCAACCTAAATGCCAAAAAAGCAATAGCATTCTCACAATCCAAAGTTCAAAACTCAAATAAAGAGACACACACGCAGGTCAAGTATCTTTTGCATGCAATTATACAAGTTTTCTTGCATTTAAAGGGCTCTATCTATGCTTCTTTCTTGGCAGGAACATTGGCACCCAAAAACCCAGCAAGCAGAAAAAAGTGGGAAAAAAAATGAGAGCTCTTTACACTTGAATTGCCCTTCTGTCTGCCTTCACGGTTTCGATGTTCACGGTCTTGGCTGCGCTTCTCCCTCATTTCTTGTTCTATTTTTAGCTCTTCCATAAAATGATCTATATTCCGAGACTTTGTGCGCTCTCTTTCTTTTCGTTTCTCTTCCTCTTTCTGCAATGATGGAGGAAACTGTACAGAATTATAAATACTAACTTTTGTATATCTAGATGGATCCAGGAACATGAACCTTTGTAAGACTAGAACATATCCAATAGTACAAATTCAGATTTTTGTTCTAAAGTCCAAATTCTACATTGAATGAAATAAAATTTAGCTGTTGGGGCTTCTGCACCCGCGTAAGATATATTTTGATATAGCTGAACAGCTGATCAAACTCATCCTTTAAAACTACAACACAGTGCAATTTCAATCTCATGATAGTCACTCAAGCTTGAAAACCAGAAACTCCATCACACATAACAGGGACTATGACATTGTGAGAAGTGCAGCGGAAATGAAAGGGAGTGAAGCGTCACACACACCAAACAAGAAAGGAGAGATGAGAGAAACTGCAAGTGAGCTCAGGCCAAAGCCCCACATCCTGCTGGGGAAAACATCTGCTATACAAGGGAGAACTGCTCCACAACTGAGATGAAAAACAAGGAGCGAGGGAGGGCCTATATATAGCCCCTCACCCTCCTTCAGTCAGCTGCAACAGACTGACTGACCACAGGCTCTAGGGGCCAACTTCTGCCCCTAGGTGGGCAGACTGCAGCTCCTAGGGGACCGACCCCCTCTGCCCTCTACAAGGGCTGCACCTCAGCCCCAGGATAGATTCTTAGTTGTTCCAAATTGATTTCCCAATGAGAGATTTCCAATTGGGTCCCATCAGAAGCAATCGCTCCATTAGTAATTATTCATGGATGCTGCAAGCCTGTATATCTCCATCCCCGGGATAAATTCTTAGTTGTTCCGAATCGATTTCCCAATGAGAGATTTCCAATTGGGTGATACAGATCCCATCAGAAGCAACCACTCCATTAGTAATTATTCATGGATGCTGTGAGCCTGTATACCTCCCTGAGAAATCCTTACCAATGGAAGGAGAGCCTCCTCATAGGCTTCCCCGAGTCACAGCAAGGGGCCCAGGATGGCCACGCAACCCTACTGCATGTCAGCCCTACCCTAGACTACCCTCACGAGGGGCAGGCACAGGCACACCCACAACACAGGCCCTCTCTCAAATAACCTAGCCTCACACTCGGCGGGCACACCCACAAGCAAGGCCCTCACTAAGGTGACATCAGAAGATGTAGACCTCCAACAGACATCCCCACCAACATCATCAGTGCCCAACGGTGGGTGTAGACAATAGTATAACCATATGCTCTCACATATACAAATCCACACACCCCCACATACTTGAGCATCATGACTAGCCAATACAAGAAACGACCATCCAAACAAGAAGATCTGAAATGAGAAAGGAAATAAAATATAAACAAGCTCTCGAGCATGCAGCAACGCTTATGGGATCATAGTGGCCTTCATATGGTTAGTATGTATCCAATCTTACAATTTGAGAACTTTTTAAAGGTAAGAAGTTGAGGAGAAAGAAAACTCCTACTTATTCAACAACGCAACACTTAAGAAAACTCCTACTTATTCAACAACGCAACACTTATGTCATTCTTATAAGTCTAGCTCTTACTAAGCTAGAAAATCTTCACAAAACATTGAGAAGGAGAAAAAAGAAGAAGGGGGGAAGGGGGGGGGGGGGGGGGGGGGGGGCGCGGAATCGATTTCAAGCTGGTATCTAATAGAAGGTATTGCAACATCATATGCTCACCATTATAAGACTCATTAAACCCAAAAGACCAAGAACCTAAGGGGAAACAATCCTTGAAAATCACACAAAGAGAACATGTGTTGCCCCTTGTACAAAAAATTAAAGACCATTCTTGTGGTCAAATACCCTGCAAGCTACCCCTCATGTAGCACTGGCAGCTCTGCAGCTTTTGATGGGTGAACCAGAGATCCTTATACATTTCCTCAGACTTCTGAAGTCCCGCTCAAAACTCATGAATCTCTGTCAAAAACTGCATCCTCCCGCCCAATGCATTCACTCAAATTCCCCGAGTACATGGACACATTGCAATTCCAATATCTTCCAATTATTAGGTTTATGATATGAGAATTTTCACAATGTACACACACCAATGCGGAGTACATTAATCGTTTCCTGACATACTGGAGCTGTTGGTTTTTGGTTTGGTGGCAAAATGAGCAAGTTCTTTAAAACAATGCAAGTACACCATACAAGAACGTACAAGATGACGCTATTCCCATGAAAGTGGTCCAAAAAAGGAAAGAATTGAGAATATTCTTGTACTCTATCGATGCCAAGAAGAGTATGGCAGAAAAGAAGAAGAGGGGGAGCACAAGGACAAGGACAAAAAGAAGAAGGAAATGAGAGGAGCAAGCATCAGAAAGGTTTTAACCTCAAACTTGTTAGAAGGCATATCTAAATGATCTTTATAAAAGACTCAAAGGACGAAAGAGAATGTGCTCCCAAGTTCTGCCCCTTAAATGTCTGACTCTTTTACACAATCTAATATTGTAAGCAAGCTCGTTCAGATTCTGAAAACAATTACTCTTGTCACAGATATGGGGAAAAGAAAAGCTAATGTCAGGCCTGTGCACACAAGTTGTACCACTTCAATGTCTGACTCTTTTACACACACTAATATTGTAAGCAAGCTGATCGTTCAGATTCTAAAAACAATTACTCTTTTCACATGATATGGGGAAAAAGAAAAGCTAATGTCAGGCCTCCATGAGCTAAGTGCAGCAGCAAAGAGCTGCATTACTGAAAACTTGCCTTTTTTTCTGGTTCCTTTCCACTATTGACAGCAGCTGCCAAGCCTGGAGGTATGAAAGAAGGTACATATCTGTGAAACACAATTAGAACAACAGTAACGCCCTTGAGAGCCAAATAACATAATATCCACCAAACGAAGGTCAGTGCATAAAAGTATAATACAGGTCCAGTTGACAAGCCTTCAAAACCCTTGTTTTACCAGCCTATTACAAGAAGCCCAAGTTCTGACGAAGGCATCACTAGTAGAGCTGACTCTTAGCTACCATTGCCACGAAAGACCCAAAAGTCAAAAACTTCAATGAGCATTGTATCACATCTTCAAAAGAGCTTGACTGAATAGTTAATCTTGGAAGTAGCCTGACTAAAGTACTTACAAAACATAAAACACCATAATCCTTTCCTTTTCGTTCGTTGTTTTCCCTCTTTGAGCATGCCTTATTCTTTCTTTTTCTTTTTTTTTTGGGGTGGGGGGGGGGCGGGGGGGGAGGGTCTCCTCATGTTTCACTCCTTTGGATTTCGCATGTGTTATACATGTTTCCTCCACCTCTCCAAGCATAGCAATTTGCCCACGTCACATAGCATTTGGCCTTCAACATCTCTCAACTTGATGACATCACTCTAATCACATAAGGAGTTAGGAGATAAAATATCCCCTATCCTACACCTCTTTCTACCTCCTCCGAAGGGACTTTGAAAATTGGGGGGGGGCGGGGGGGGGGGGGGGGGGGGGCGCTTTGGATTTCGCATGTGTTATACATGTTTCCTCCACCCCTCCAAGCATAGCAATTTGCCCATGTCACATGGCATTTGGCCTTCAACATCCCTCAACTTGATGTCATTGCTCTAATCACATAAGGAGTTAGGAGATAAAATCTCCCCTATCCTACACCTCTTTCTACCTCCTCCAAAGGGACTTTGAAAACTAGCCTTCTATCATCTATGACCTAACCTCTACTCAACACAAGAACATACATAAAGCATGGCCTATGCTTAATGTCATCTCGAGGCCAAGAAAAAAGACTCACCATCTTGATCAAGGCTGGCAAGGCCATTTCTTTTGTTCACTCTAGATCCCTTGCTTCTTTGACATCCCTGTGGGTTGTCGATCCATAGACTAGGCCTAAATATCCTTACTTGTCCATAGTCACACTCCTTGATACCCACTTTGCTCATCATGTTGAACAGTACTTGCAGTTTTGACTTAGCTTCCAATCAACTAAACCGTGATGAGCTGGCAAAATCAAGCCACCACCTATGTTGTACTTGCTCATAAGGCCTCCCAAGTTGTCTTCTCCTAAACACAAGATTTCTTTATATAAGTCTTCCTTGATCCTTGTCCAAGTCGTACCTAACCAAGAAGAGCTGCTTCTTTGACATCCCTGCGGGGTGTCGATCCATAGACTAGGCCTAAATATCCTTACTTGTCCATAGTCACACTCCTTGATACCCACTTTGCTCATCATGTTGAACAGTACTTGCGGTTTTGACTTAGCTTCCAATCAACTAAACCGTGATGAGCTGGCAAAATCAAGCCACCACCTATGTTGTACTTGCTCATAAGGCCTCCCAAGTTGTCTTCTCCTAAACACAAGATTTCTTTATACAAGTCTTCCTTGATCCTTGTCCAAGTCGTACCTAACCAAGAAGAGCTGCTCAGTATTTATCCACATCACTTCTCTTCAACCTTCTCCCTTTACTTTCCTTGGTAGCCTCCTTCTTCTTGGCATCTGTTTCTTTCTGCGCCTCAACATTATTGGATCGACCACTTTCCATCTTTATGTCGTGGTTTTGTCGACACATTAAGTGACTTTTAAGTATTAAGCTCTTAGTTGTAAGGTCATTGGCACCTCTATAAAATTTAGCAATAAAAAATAATTTATTGAAATCATGCAACACCCTTTGACTATTAGATATATGGTCTTCAAGCCACCACTTCATTGTCAATACAGCACATAACTGCTGAAAAAACAGTAGGACTCCTTCACTTGTTCAAGTCAACCTTGAGTTTCTCATTTTGAATTTTGGAAATATTACTTTTCTGAATAGACTCCCCTCGCTAAGGTGATGTCTTTGTGCATCCATTAGAGTAATCTTCTTGTGTGTCTGATTGAGATCCTTTCTTGTGGAGATACTGCCGTTTTCCAATCTAAAGGTGCGCACGTGATCACTCCTCTCATCTAGGATTCATCTCCATTATTTCTAGAGATTTTAGCATATGTATTCTCCGACAGTTTGGCCCCCGTTCTGCATTCAATCTCTCAAATCTCTGAGTTTTCCCTTCAACTTTGATACTAGATCCCTTGTCCTTTTGCAATCTACCTTCACTTTACTTCATTCCTCTCCCTTCTTGCTGTCTTTCATGTAGATATAGGCCCAAGGCCTGCTCCACAAAAACCGACCAGCAGCATCATCTTTACTTCATTCCTCTCCCTTCTTGCTGTCTTTCATGTAGATATAGGCCCAAGGCCTGCTCCACAAAAACCGACCAGCAGCATCATTCTGGCTGACCCAAACAGGCCGACCAGTCTGCTGGAAAACCGCGCTTAAAGGGCTCTCATTACAAGGGCTTTTGGCCCACAATACTAGGGCTTTGGCCCTCCTTTCAAGGGCAGTTTCCCTCCTATATATTCAGGGTCCAGCCCCCTTCTGCCCTGCCATTTTCTAGGCATGGTAGGCTGGCTGGAACCAGCCCTACCAGCCCTATGCCTGGCCGACCAGGCTGCTGGTCACCCCCGCCCTGTTGCGCCTCTGCTAGGCCCTTCTCCAGCGCCGTACAGATCTGATAAGCCTCCGTACAGCCCCGTACAGTGGGTCCGTACCCTGCTGATGTCAGCGTGCCCTTCACAGGGTCCTGTTGCAGGCCGTATGCCTGTCCTTTGCTTTGACAGCTGCCCACATGGCAGCTCATGTGCTGCCCATGTGACAGCCCCAATATCACCAGGTCTACCTCCCCCATGCTCTCCTCATATGGGGGCTTACAGATGGGGAGGTGACCATTCCAACAGTCTACACAGGAGTGCATATCTAGCATCCAAAATTGTCTCTATTTCTTCTGGTCATAGGCATATTTCTTCTCAATTTTAAGGATGAAATTTAATCATCTCTGAGTGCTAAGTTTCTAATACACTTGCCCATAGCCTCTAGCAATCATCATTGTGTTCTCCAAGAGCCAAGAGTGACCAATCATCTGTGTATTGTGTTAAAACATCACTAAGGCCACGATGTCATCTACTATCATGGCAAAGACACGTCAACTTTTTCAAAGCCTCCTACAGGGCCTTTAAAGCCCTTGATTTAGCCCTCATTCACATCCTCTCTTAGATACACGTGGACACAAAAAAAAACATCCAGTGTGTCCAAGAAAGACATGATAAAAGAGAAAGTACTATCAGTCTCTCTTCATAATTTTTGTGTATGTGGCCCGCAGCTACATTATGCATTGCCCTCCTTTGAAATTCTTTATTGTCCTATAAGTAGCCGTTTCTATATTTTTCTGTTTGACTTCTCTCACAGCTTGCTGATGCAAGTGTGATTAGGCTGCCTATAAGTGCTACATCTTGTGATTTGAGAAATGGGAGGGGGTCAAGGACACCAGTCCTTTAAGTACATGAGAAAGAGACGGGCAAAGAATTGAAATGAATACTTCAAGATTGCAGGTGGAAAGTAGCAGACTACAACATATAGATCATGCAGTAGCGGAAATGATTATATGTTAGACTTCATCAAGTACTTTGGCCTTTTATCGTTCTTAGCCACAATGATAGCTATCTTGTTCTCACATTTGAAAAGTTATTCAACCTTAGGAATCTAAACTTGAGGCAGAGGGATCTTGTTTTTCCATAGGCAAACCAAAGATCCCAAATGTAGCCTGAGAGCAATTTATTTAGATGAATACAGGAACATGCCCAAACTCATCCTTTAAAGACACAACAAAGCTCACATTTCAATCTCAGGACAGTCGCAAGGTTAAGAACCATAAACTCCATCGTGCAAAACATCCCTAGTGACCAAATAGTTAAGTCAAAACTGCCCCACCACAATCATCATTAGACGTATCATAACTTAGGAAAGCTAGAAACGTATAGGCAGCTATAAGATGTGCAAGTACATAATTCAGAGAATTGAAAACTAGGCAAAAGTTAGCATCAACGTGAGGCACTATGGAAGTCAATTAAGACACTTTGCAAATATTAAGGGGATTATCTTGATTAAAGGCCAAAGCTGGCCATTGTTGTAAACTAAAATCTTTAAAAAACATTTAGTAATCTGTGTGTGTGTGTGTGTGTGTGTGTGTGTGTGTGAGAGAGAGAGAGAGATGCACTAGAGGGCATCTACAGACACTCAAGGATGCAAGTCAACAGCCAAGACAAGACTCATGGCAATTGGGACTCGCAACAAACAGATTGATGTCACTTTCAAAGGGGAACCTTTGAAATTAGTCAATTCATATAAATATCTAGGGCTGGAATTTACCGGCAACTATAACTGGAATTCATGTGTAGAAATAAGAATGTTGGAAAGCCTTGTACAGCTTCCAAAACAAATGCAAGAAGGCACAACTGTGGAATTGGGAAGTGAGAAAGTTTCTATACACTATGCTTGTACAAACTGTAATCTGTTATGGGTGTCCAGCATGGGCTCCAGGGCTCTCTAGGACCTGCATAGAAACTTTAGATAAGAGATTTCTCATAGGGGGATTGGGCATTAAGGTGCTACTGGCTAAGTCGGGTAGGATACCTCTCGAAGGGGAGGCATTACGCAAATTCATGGTTTACCTCAACAAAGTTGAGAAGATGGATGCTAGTAGGATACCTACAGAGAAGATGCTACAAAAACTATGACATGACCCAGGGGCAAAAATGCAGTTCTACAAACAGGAAATTAATCGAGCGGACAGCCATGGGATGAAAAATACCTCAGGGACGACATATCAATGTTTAAAAGCCATCTAATATGCAAGCTAAGAACCGGCTTACATGATCTAGAGGTGGAGAAGGGAAGGTGGGCATGACCTAAAGTCCCAAGGGAAGAAAAATTATGCAAAATTTGCCCCACAAGAGAAAGATACAATTACAACAATGGCAATCTGAAAAATCTATCAGAGAAGCCAGATACCACCAGGATAGAAGCTTTGGGACAATATGGCAAACTTAAGAGTTTCTAGGGATATCAGAGAAGCAACTTTTATAATTTTAGGAGAATGGTTTCGACAAGACAAAAGATGCATAGTAGATGGGAGAAAAGAAGCCTTCACCCAAATTGGGGTATAACTATTGGAGGATGGAGCGAATCCCATAAAGTGGGCACAAAGATTGAGGCAAAAGCTGTAGATTGCTTGAAGTACAATGCCTCTTTTATAGGCTAAGGTACCCTTCACTTCACACATCACTGATAATGTCAATGGAGAGAACCCCCAGATCATGTCACACAAAGGTCAAGTGACCCCTCAATCTCACACAAGACAAACCACAACCCTTTCACACTAACACTCAAACTAGAACCTAGTTCACACTACTAGGCTCCAAAATAACCCAACAAGCCCCCTTTGGAGCAAGAACCGGCACGCAAAAAACGTTGCTACCACCTACCCCATATGTACTGCCTCAAAGCAGACTCACCATGTGCACAAATATCTAGATGAATCTAGGAACATGCCCAAACTCATCCTCTTAAAGCACAACATAGTGCAGTTTCAATCTCATGATAGTCACTCATAAGGTTGAAAATCATAAACTCCATCACGCATAGCAGGGACTAGCTACTATGACATCCCCACTAGCATCATCAACGCCCACAAGTGGGTGTAGACGATAGTATAAACATATGCTCTCACACATACAAATCCACACACCCACGCATACTTGAGCATCCCTAGCTCTAGAATAGATTATTTCCCTTCCTAGTACCTGGCAAGCAAAGCAATGCTTATGTCGTCATCAGTGCCCAAGCATAAGCAGCTATAATGAGTTTCTAAAGACCCACGGTGTCTCTTGGGCAAACCCAATGTTTACTAGAATACATATACATATGGACACATGCATGTGTGTGTGTGTGTGTGCGCCACACACACACATGTATGTATGTATGCATATAGAGAGAGAGAGAGAAAGAAGAAAGTTATAAAAAAATTCGAAAGAACGAAGGGTCTATGAGACTCTGAGAACTTGATAAAATGAGCAAAATGGGGGGAAGCCTCTAAGCGGGCATTCACACCCAAGACAAATACAGCATAATCATGGCAACACTAATACATAAATTCAAGACCTCACTAATACATATATTCAAGACCTCGCTAATGTGTCTCACTAATTCAAAAATTCAAGATCTTTTATATTCCAGCATTGGATTTCCATAAGAATTTTTGCATTAGGTTTGTAATTTTTCCGTCTAATTGTTTCGTTACTCACACATTCGATTGGATCAACTGCGGGTCCCTATTTTGCTCCGCTGCCATCCAAAATCAATCGTATTCACCTAAGGCTAAAGGGATATGCAAAAGAACTAAATATTAACCTAAGCTAATGCAAAAATTAAGCGCAACACTACTCGCATGGTGGCTGTTCTTCCCTCCTCTCATCGCAGCTTCCCTGCTCTTCCTCCAATGGCAACCACACTCCATTCTCCCATGCTCCTCATCCCATCCAAAAGCTCACCGTAGAAGAATTCCATCTATCCCACAATTACAAGCACCATCGCCATACGCAGAAGGCAAGCGGGTGGTTACGATACAACACGAGCAACACATTCTTGTCGACAAGACTGTGCATAGCATATACATTCCAAGATCAGTTCTGTTCACCCTGCACGTTCTTTCAAGCTTTAAGCTAGTAAGCCTTTTGCAAATTGGCAGCAGCATTTTGTGTTAATTCTGACTACGGGTATTTCTCGAGATGGGTGGAGGCTAAAATGTTTTCCAAACTATACGCACAGATTCCTTCTGACCTCAGCAAATCGCTACCGGTGGAATCTAGATCACCAAAGCCAAACCATACTGCGGAAAATGATATCTAGTCGCATGGCCGTAGCCTAAGCGGGCAATTCAAACAACTTCTACGTAAACGATCTTCTGGGATTGAAGCCTCGTGAAGATAGTGAATATGCCTCCAATCTCTCAGCAAGAAAGGTACACGAACCAAGTTCTGCAGGATTGTATGCCAGAACATCCAAGAGAAGTAAAATGTGAATTTTGAGGGGCAGGGAGGAGAAGCAAGGCATGCAAATTGGAGACGGGGCAGAGGTCTCTCGCCAGAGGCAGAGGAAGCGCGTGCATCACTGGGCTTCATATGCCTTAGCAAGGCGGTTCAGAGAAATCAAGAGGGGGGAATTTTCCCTCCCCCAATTTCTCCCCTCCCCTCCCCCTTCCCCCATCTCTCATGCTCTAATACCATTTTTCACCAACTAGGGGTCCCTATTCATGGCAACACTAATACATAAATAATGTATGAGAACATGGACAGGATGGAAAAATGGTGTGGCATCACTATGATGATCCTCTGAAGACTGACAAAGGGATCAAGCCCAAGGGGGAGCCCGGTGGTGTACAAGGCTGTAGGGGCATAAAGAGAGAGAGAGAGAGAGAGAGAGAGAGAGAGAGAGAGAGAGAGTTTATTAAAGTCTGCTAAAGACCGATGGGTCTATGAGACTGAAGAAAAACCCGATACAATGAGCAAAAGGGTGGGGGTGGAGCTACTAAGCAAGCATCCTAACCCTGTTAGAAAACTATGTAGACACAGTCAGTGATATCATAATACATGTCCACCATAATCATATACAGCCATCCTGGCATCATCATCCTCATGTGGAGACACAGTCTGATCCAATACAATACAATAGGCATATAGAACATCAAGATACACCCAACGGCGGACTAGGCAGAGTAGGCAAGAAGCCCATAATGGATCGTTGTCTGCAATCTGGATGAGTAACCTATCGTGCCCTCCTGGCAATTACCCGACATCTAACGAGCGCCGTTGTAACCCCAATCGGCTGCACTCCAAGTCTGAAAATAGAGGAGATGTCAGTGAGTGTGATCTGTGCGTCTGTCCTCTGTCGGGTGTGCCATGTCTTGGTCTCAAGGTCTCTACCTGAGAGAGAGAGAGAGAGAGAGAGAGAGAGTCTACACATCTATAAGTATTTGTTTGTATGAAGAACTCCATACAGAGTTACTATCTGGATTCCAAAGATGAGGGGTGAACCCAGTCATGACAAAGGCTAGCACTTGAGAGAAAGAACATATACTATATTTTTATAGTGAGGATCCACACCAAGATTAAATCAAGAATTGAAGCGAATGAGATGCTCAAAGGGCTACAACTACAGCTACAAGGGCAGCTCAATTACTCTTCTTAAAAGGGGTTGAATTTCATAGTAAGAGAAAGAAATGATGGGTGCTTGGCGTTTTTATATATGCCTTTCACTCTCAAGCTCATCCAAGTCAGACTGGTCTAAGCCAGAGATTGACCAGGTGCAATCCTTTGAATACAGAACTAAAATTTTCAACGCATTTAAGTTTTAACCCCCCAAAAAAAAAATTTAGATCCTACGATGTTTTATTGTGCTTTTTTACTTCTCTTAAGTGTTGTAGAGCCCAAAAACTAGCTTAGAAAATCTAATCCAAGCCCCCTTAGTCTGATGAATACAAAGCTAAATGTGGAATAATTGTGCATGTGTACTGACATGTAGTGATATGCTATATATGAAATGCATGTGTGTGCACTTTTTTTTTTTTGTGTGTGTGTGTGTGTGAGAAGAGAGAGAGAGAGAGAAGAAAGTTTATTAACGTCTATGAAACATCAAATGGTCTATAAGACTGAAAAGAAACCATATACAATGAAAGCTAAGGGGCTATGAGAGAGAGAGAGAGAGAGAGAGAGAGAGAGAGAGGGGGGGGGGAGGGAGAAAATCCATGTAGCTTGTCCCTGGAAAGATATAAATCAACCCTGCAGGATAAACAATGTGCTAAGGTTCCAATGTCTCCATCACAACCTTGCTTCTCAGCCATCGTTGCATTGCCAAGACACGAACAAAAACCTACCTAGAGAACAACCTAAAGGCTGATTGTGTGGTACTTGTGCCAGCAATTTTATGCTCCAGCCCCTACAAGGGCCAGCCTGTGTTGGCTTCCCAATGAATAAGGTATCGATCATTCCTTACATGCAAAAATGCAGACAAAGCAAGGGACCTCTCATTCACCCACCAAACAGAGCCAGACAAAAGCAACTACGCAGAACTGTATCTTGCAAAAAAAGTTTCTGTACATCTACTGTGACTAAGTCCAAAATCTAAACAACTTCCAAGTCGCATGCCTACTGCTAAGCTGCCAGGGACTTATGTCAATCCAAACATCCAAGATAATTATACTACTTGGATCAATGATAAAAAGCACCTATCTGATCTATCATCTTCAGCCTTGAACAAATGTAATGTTCAATACCACCTTCAAAGCAAAAAGATGACAGAAATTATTCAAAAGTTCGCCCGCACAAAGAAAGCTTTCCTAGTCAGCCAGTAGAAGTCTGAAAACGTGCTTAACGTCTCCAGAATCTTTTGCATTCACTTCTCTCTGCTATTCTAAGCAAGCAGATAACTAGTGTCTTTAAGCTATAAATTCCGCTACTACCACAAAATGTTGATATTCCATATAATGAAGCCATCCGCTGACCAATGATGCCCAAAAGGATACAATCTGAACAGGAACTCATGAACAAAACCTCATCCGAATTTTGCACTTTCCCTAGGTATGTGACATATAACGTGACCGTATGACACAGTCTCACTAACTTTGCTCTTTGCATATCTTATCAAAGCCATATTATCCAATCATCAAAATTGGCCCTGACATCTGAAAGAAATTGCAGTAAAACATATACAATGAGATAAAGGTTGCTGCCTTGGTACTTTCTCTCGAGTCTTGAGAAATCCATACTACATGTGGCCTTTGTGTAGCATCAAAATTCAAATCCAGGTATCCTCCGTACACCTGACTTACTTTCACTATTTGGCAACACAATATATACAGTGATAACCTGTCATGTTTCAATCTAAACACTGCTGCATCAAGAGCAGACCTCTTCTCTCTTGTCCAATCAAAGCAATAGCCAGTAGGCCTGATCTCATTAACTTTGCCCATGTCTACATACGTGCTTTCCAAATTGCATAAGAGCAGCAAAATCATTATAGCAACCAGTAGACTTCCACTCTAGACAGGTGGGGCAAAATCATTATAGCAACCATTAGACTTCACTCTAGGTGTTGGCTCTGTACTCAAGACCCCAACCACAACAGCTTTGGTAAATGACAAAGTCCCATAGGTGCAAATCGGCCGTAGATAGCCCAGATACCCTACTAGAGGTACTTCTATAGACCCTGGTTAGAGGTGTCTTCAGGCAGCCTGTCGACGCTTCAGGTCTACTAGGGTGCATTGCCTCCACTGCAAACAAATGGACCACCTAGCCAGGGCTTGCCCTCATTTTGCAAGCTGTCCCTCTCGCCCCCAAGTCCCGTCAGTTCGTCAGAGGAGGGCAAAGGGGAGAGGACCCACCCCCCAATTGGGAGCCACAACCCACTCAGCCACAGACCCCATGGAAGCCACAACCCACTCAGCCACAAACCCCATGGGTTATCCCTTAGAATGGGGTTTGGACTAGAGTGCCTACAAGGAGTGCATCCGAAGGTGCCTCACTCTGAGCGTCCAATCTCCCTAGAGGAGTAGTTCTTCAATCTTCCACTAGAGGGGTGCCTCGAAATATAGGGCAAGTTCCATTGGCAGAGGTTAAGACAGCACCACAAGCTCCTCCCTCCTCCATCCTTCCCTCCCAACTTCCACTCCCACCTTCACCCCTCTTGCCACCTCCTCGAACTCACCTTGCACCTTCCCCCGCTCCGCTCTCCTCCTCCCTCCTCGCCAATAGGCCAGCCTGCCCCTCCACCCTCTCATCCCTATCCATTGCCTCTGCTACCTCTCAGCTATAGTCACCCTAGTCACCTTTCCTCATTTTGGCCTTGCTACACCTTGCCTAACACCTTAAGCTGTCCTTGACACACCTGCCTTCAGCTGTCCTTGACGGATCAAGCTTGGCGGCTCACGCTCCTCCATCGTCCCCTCGCCCTCTCAGAGCCTTGCCCAATCTATATCAACTTCCTCCTCTTCATGTCCTCGCCCGGTATCTTCCCCAAACTCAGCTCCTCTATTTCAAACACCAAGGCAAAAGTCCCACCCATGCCAACCACTCCCACAAGAGTTATTACGTCTAGGGCCCCGTTACTGGAAGAGTAGCCTCTCGCCCTAGAGATCTAAGTCTTGATATTGCAGCCCCTAACGGGGCACCATTAGAGTAGTGGGTAGCTTCACCCGCATATTCTCGCGCTTCAACTTTGCAACCACAGAAGAGGAGCACTGGACTCAAATTCTCTTTGACCTTATGTTCAAGGTCCACATGATGGACATGTTGGAGGAGTGGTTGGGACCAAAGGGTCAAAAGTTGTAGATAGCACATGGCCACAATGCCACCTTCTAGATTGCTTTCCCAAGTGGCAAACGTGGTGGTGATTACACAGTAGGAATGATACATTTAGAGAGGAGTGAGAAGCACAACCAAATGTCGCAATGGCCCCTAAGCTAATGTACAAATAGCCTCGGAGTCTCAACCTCCATCTTGGACTGTCAAGGTGAGTCTAGATTCAATGATGCCCCTCACAACACCTAGCCCACTCTCCCTCTACCGGCAAAGTCTACCCTCTCAAAGTGGCCACGCAACTTTCCAGTCATCAAAAGGCCCTATTTGCCACAAATGCCATTGTCTCCATGAGTTGGACACTAGTGATTGGACCACGCAAGATTTCCACGATAGCACATGCCAGGAACCACAGCACCTAATCTTACAGTAGGAGTTGCAGAAACCCTTTGTTGGGCGTTCAATGAATATTCTCATAGCAAGCTCCCAGTCATCAAAAGGTCATGTTCGCCCACGCACCATTGTCTCCGTGAGTTGGACACTAGTGATTGGAGCATGCAAGGTTTCCACGATAGAGCATGCCAACAACCGCCGCAACACCTCATCTTACAGCAAGAGTTGTAGAGAGCCTTTGTTGGGCATTCAATGGATATTCTCATGTTCCAAGAGCACATGTTTTAGCTTGCGCAATCCACAAACAAAAATGCCTTCTTCCAAGACACTCCAATATCTAGTTCCCGACAATGGGACACGACGGGTAGGCGTTTGCATTTCTATGGGGTAAGTCCCAACCCCGAAGATACATGATCAAGGTGAGCTCATAAGTGTGGATAGAACTGATGATGGGGGATACTTGAGTAGGGCCTAAATGGTTGGAGGTGACTTCAACCACCTCGATTTTGAGGACAAGCACAAAAGGGGGCCCCTTCACTTGCCATGCCTTTTTTGGAGCGAGGCTGGGAGAAGAGAGTTTATCTTCAATGTCACTGGGCTAGGACCCTTAGCGCAAAGTTTCTCTTTCAAGCACAGTGGGCTCCTAAAGAGATTAGACAAATTTCACCTAGGCACCAGGGCCATGCACAAACGGGATCTCCATTGATATCCTACCCGACACGACAACCTCTTGGTGGCAAGCGAACACATATGAGGCGCCAAATAGACAATGGAAATCTGACAAGCAAATACTCATATTACTCCTACAAATGAAGCGCTAGGAGCGGATGACAAAGTAGTCCTTCTAGACCATAGGTCAAAGATCAACAAGTTATGAGATGAGGGGGGTCATTTGCACTCGAGGATATCTTGGAGATGACTACCTCCTCTCACTGGTAGTTGGTTCAAGCAGAGGAGACCCCAAAGGTGCCAACATCCTAGGAGGTCTAGACCCACACTCCCTCTTGGGTCAGCCCGGCCATCATGGCATATTTAGAGGCCCCCTTCAGCTCTTGGGAGCCCTCTCCTTGTGAAAAAATTCCCAGTGGGGGGATAGGTCTATTTCACTACTTTTGGGAGCATTGGCACTCCCTTGCTCTTAGCCTTTCAAGAGATCTTCAACCCCGCCGATTGCTAGCCCAAGGCTAGATTTGCCTAATCTCGAAAGGGGAGGACCGAGCTAACACATGCCCGTGGCGCCCACTAACATTATTGGACACAGCCTACAAGATCTTTAGCCAAGGTCTTCGACTCAAGGCTTCGTTCATATGTCCTTGACACATCCACGACACTCAAACAGGTTTTGTGTCACCTTTAAGAGATAGTGGACTAGGCACAAGAGGAGGCCTAGCCTCTCGCTATCCTCTTGCTAGACTTCGAAAGTACAACTGCACCTTGGGGAGGCTAGGCTTTTTGGACCACTAGGTGTGGGGGGCCTCTGCCCTTTGCGTAGGCAGTTTCATTCAAGTTCGCATTGGGGCACACATCTCAATGCGACAACATGCC
Organism: Dipteris shenzhenensis; assembly: GCF_047967505.1. NCBI lineage: Eukaryota > Viridiplantae > Streptophyta > Polypodiopsida > Gleicheniales > Dipteridaceae > Dipteris > Dipteris shenzhenensis. The sequence continues at coordinate 40,997,288 of NC_141597.1, forward strand.
CCCTTTATCTTTCTTTTCATGACAGAGGCACTAGTGTATTTTCTCCACTCTCAGGTGACTGGCCTACTAGGTATGCACCTCCCGATCCGATAGGAGGACTTGCTACTACACTCTAAGTTCGCAAATGACATGCCTTGTTCAGAAGAAGTCACCCGAGAGCCTAGAGAGGGTTTAGCTCTCCCTAGAGGTGTATTGCTTAGTTTCAGGAGGCAAGATCAACTAGAACACCTAAATTGGTTTTAGCACAAGCCCAAGGAGCTCCAATTGCGGGGTGTTGACCTTAGCTTCCACTAGATTCCCTAACGGCAAGATACCTAGGTTGCCAGATATTTCAACAGCTCGACAGATTGCTTCAACGTTAGAGAGTCTTTGGCACAAGCTCCTCTACTGGAGGTTGACCAAGCTCTCTTTGGCAAGGAGAGCATAGGTAGTGAACCAAGTCCTTTTGGCGATGGTTGGGTTCATCGCCTCTAGCTAGTACTTTCACAAGGGGCGCATGGGGCACTTAGTGCACAGTTTTCAGTGGGCAGGCTCGAACAGTATACAAATACCTGGGCCACAGTTGCATAAAAGATAGTGATACTCCCTAGGCCTAGGTATCATCGATCTAGAGATGCCGAGCAAAGCCATGTTGAGGAAGCTTATCATCAGATGTCTAGCTCCAAGCTCCGAGCCTCAAAAGATCCTCCTTTGGGAGGGCATTCTAAAAAAAACCCCACAAAGGCAGACAATACCTCATCTTCACAAAGGCCACTAACAAGGAAAGAATCACCAGCACTTGATGAGAGTGGCAGCATCTCTCAGGCAGGACTCGCACATTGGGTAGACACAGTGGGACAACGGTCAGACAAGATCTCCGGGGTCATGAAGCCAGCTCCCCTGCACATCCACTTGAGAGGTGCCAATAGCCGAATTCAAGAGATCGAGGAAGACATCTCGAAGGTATGGAGGAAGAGGCTTGGCTAAACCCCAACTGCCATAGACCCTTTGTGCTGGTTTGGGCATTTCTCTAGAACAAGAGTCCCTCTCCAAGTCTTCTACTTACAGCAAAACCACGATGAGCCTATCCGATTTTCTTTGGCATCAGACAGAGACTAGGGGGACTATAGGGTCTTGAACTCAGTGGAGCAGTAGAGGATCAAAATAGTTGGCTGCATGGTTGGTAAGAAGTGTGTGACTTACTAGCAAGACACATGTCTACTTTCTTTCAGGGGGGGGGGCAGTTGGCAAGGGGAGTCTTTGTTTTGTGATGGGTAATATTTCTTTCAATTAAATATGTGCTAGTGTTTTAAAACCCTAATTTCTAATCTTCTTCTGTCCAATTGGCAGTCACATGTAGGCTGTAAGCCCTCTTCATATTTAAATTAAGTTCCAAGTTGTGACTTGCAAGCTCTTGGCTAGAGTCTATTGTCTCTAGTCTGTAGTGTTAAATCTTGAATATAAAGTGCCTTAAGTGCATAGTCTCTAAAGTTAACAGTATATGTGAATGTGTTAAATGTTTAGATTCTATGTAATTATGACAGCTTTTGGCTATGGCTACACTAGGAACCAATCTATATATTTGTATGCTTTTATATTTTCTTTAATTAAATATTTATATAAAAAATTAATAGTTTTTTTTTTTAAAGACAGTTATGAACCATCGAATCACTCTAGGTGGCATCTCTAGGCATCCAAGCTAAGACACTCGAAGAAAGTGGTGGGAGTGCCCTTGTTCTCCTCTCCCTCACAAGAGCAGCACTAGCTTGAGCAACAGGTGCTGCATGAGGTCCTTACCAGGCTCTCGACCAGCTTCTGCTTGAGGAAGATCGGCTGCCATTGGCCCTTGGTTGGAGTAGATCACAGTGGACCGGGTAGGTAGCTCATATGATGCTGGGGACCTCAAAGATAGCTCACTGCCTGTGGAGTTGTCCAAGGACTCAGAGGATTTGCCAATGCTCCCTGTATTGTCTGGTCTCAGACGAGGAGATATTATTTTAGGTGCATCACAGGACCATATTGTGTACCATTCAACATGGAATGTATCTTTGCTGTCTATGTGAAGTTTAGTCATGAGTAATACTTATCATGTAGACTTCGAATACTGTGCCTTGTGTATTTAAGATCAAGATGGTAGCCCGGGAAGGTGGGGGGAGGGGGGGGGGAAACTGGAACACTTCACCTATACGATAAACCAAGCTCTTTACACATGGAAGCACAATGTGCCACAATGCTGTATGAATTTTAGGACTATCCAAGCTTCATAGAATCTGCCCCATAGAAAAAACAAGCAGCTGCCTTACCTTCCAGCCACAGTCCATTGATCCCATGCTTTTCAAAAACATATTCATCTTCAGATCTTTATCGATGTTCCAATAACAATCTTTTACAAGCACAACAATAACCAGTAGTTCTGCATTTATTAATTTTGTTAACCTAAAAGATTCACAAACACATGTTAAATGTATGTTGACACAGCAGGAGGATCTCACGTTGCATCCAAGGCAACCATCAATAAGTGCAAAAAGGGACTCACATTCTGTATGAAAAATATTACATAGGATGTGATGTGCTTTGGTGAGGTCACATATAATTAAAAGATGATTCCTGGCTGGAATATTAGGCTGGACCTTGAAAGGCTGCCCTGACATGCCGTATACAACTATGGAGCTCCTTTTTTTGACAATCCAAACAATGTAAGATCAACTTAACAAAACATAGTTCCTTGAGTGATGAGCACTCAATTTGATATGGAAAAACTCAAGCTTGTCTATAGTCTTCCCTACCTTTCAGATTGAGAACCGCGAGCCGCACAGAAAGTTTAGCCGGCAACTCTTTCACGAATAACTCAGTACTGTTTGGATCTACCTGTTTTAGTACGGATATAAAGGGCCTTGTGAAGAAACTTCTATGCGATGACCTGACAGATCATCATCCCTGCTAGTACATGTGAAATCCACTCACTTGTAATTTGAGCCATAGGAAATCTGGCTACAAATGACCTCTAGCCCACCTTCCTAAGCCCAAAATTTTAAAAACCCAGTTGTGTTCAAGTGACTTGTGCTTACAGGCCTTATTGAAAGGAATATAGAACCCAAAGGTAATGTTTTCCTGCTGACCAAGGACTTTCTACAAAGTAAATACTTAAGTTGGATGACTAGGAGCATCAATGATTTATGTAGAGTGTGTAATTTTCCTCGTCCTCACATATACGAAGGCAAATAACATAAGGCTAACACCTCACCGAGCACCAGGTGCAATATAACCAATCACCGACAAATTTTCTCTAAGTACCTGCTCCCAGGCTTCTTAGAGCCAGAAGAACCTTCTTTGGATCCAGCCCCTGACATCACAAGACGTTCTTATTGAGTCAGGCTCAAGATTGATCGTTCGATACAGGCAAATCTTGCATCAAATTTCCCTTTTAAGCCTTGATATATATATAGGTCGAGTGCGCATCCAATAGACATAGGTGAAATGGGAGTGATACCTTCGGCTTTAATCTTTTCGTTTGGGTTGATTGTGCCCCCGCGGACAAAAGCTTTCCCTCCCGGCCCATCCTCTGCCTTGAAAGATTCCACAAATTCCTCATACAGCCTTGCAGCTTCCTCGTCAGCACGCTGTACACAGAATAAACACTTAATGACCCAAATAAATCTTGACAGCAATATTGCTTGACCTAATTAAATCCAACCCCACGCACCTTCTTTTTGGCTTCCTCTTCCTCTCTGTGCTTCTGAAATGGCGTCTTCTTTCGAATGACGGAGAAAGATGTCATTTTCTCGTTAGAGGGCGCCTGCGGGCGACCGAAAAGGTAATGCAATGACGGTCAAAACGTGCATCCGCGTGATCCTACTGGGAATTCCCACTGCGTTGGGCTTGGATGGGCTCAGATGGATCAATCACTCTCTCTCCCTCCCTCCGTCCGTCTATTTACCGATATACGAGTATTTTACAAACTGATATACATAAAATACACAAGGTCGGGCAGCAGAAGACGCGAATCGCGGCGGAGGGAGGATGGAAAAACCGTCTGGGATGAGGAAGGGCGGTCGATGCCTGCCACGAATTGCAAGATTGGAAGAAGCAAAGAAGAAGATACCCACATTCAACGAAGGGCATTTACCTCCTTCATGGCAGCGAAGACGTCGAAGGTATTATATTATACACACGCAAACACAGAAATCGCCCAAGCACAACCAATTCACAGTGCTTTTGGGGACTGAACACTAATAACCCATTCGCTTACACTAACACATCATTAACACTAGTCCCTTGTTGCCAGCCCACTCCCCGCCAAGTCCCCCGCCAAGTCGCTCATAGGGCGCATGCGTGGCCCAGGACATGCGCCTGCCAGCGCGGCAGCCCACGTTCGATCCTCCTGCTCTGCACAGTAGGCCCAAGGCTGAGTGCCCCTAAATAGCTTGCTTCTCGCAAGCAAGGTTGCATACACACCGCCATAGTCTGATAGTGATGATCCTAAGTACTTAGAGATTGTCACAAGCCGCCCACAGGAGCATTGCATCCTTTTGAAGGAGGAATTCCCCACCCAAGACCTTAGGCAATGGGTCTTGCCCACCCAAACCTTGGCAAGCGATGAGATTCACAGGGTCAATTGCGCCTCGACATGTGGCACCTCGCACCCTTACTTTGTGTAAACAGCCTTAGTGCCCCAAAAATAAACGCATACGAAATTGGGCCAACTTCAGGGCCTTTACACACCAAATGCTACCCATGCCTATCAAAATTGAGTTGGACCAACGAAAACAAGCAAAACAAAATCATGACAACTTGAAATTTCGAAAGCTACCATGCTAGAGTCCACATCCTGCCCATGGCTTGCCTTTGCATGGGTGGCTGCCCAAGTTTGGGTGCTCAAGCTCCAACCAATAATTATGTTTCAATCTCTGATAGAAACTTACAGCCTAATGACCTATGACCCATACAACTTACATAATCGGATGGCTATTCTTCACGAATGCATTTTAGCATTCTTGCCAATAAAGCTATCTCTTTAGCAGATAGACAATAACTGAAGCTCAACCCCTTGAGTGATCTCTAATCAGCATATTAATATCCCATAGCTACTCCCACCTCCGAGCACTAGCCAGATTCAGCTCGGCTAAGGGTTTTTGTCATACACCACAACCCTACTCCCCCACAAGTTCTCCATAAGAGGTCGAGAGGCTAGCATCCCTAATGAATTTGCCTCAACCTTTCCATGTGAGAACACTGTCAGCATTCTTCCAAGCTCTCAGTAGACCCAAAAGGATCTCTAAACCAAAAAATTTCGAGGGCAACCATGAAATTATTGGGTCATACAGGTCAAGGTCCCTCGAGACTCCAACTTTACAGCCTTTACCCTTCTCAACAAACCACTTCATGCATTCTACCCACAAGTGCAAAACTGACAAACAACTTCCACAACAATTTACACAATAAGGCCCTAGTTTTGGTTCCCAAAGCCAAAATTCCCAACCCACCCTTGCTTTTAGGAAATTCAAAGCATCCCATCGAATGTAATGAACTCTTTTCTCACCACCATCTTTTGCCCAAAGAAAGCGCCTGAGCATGGTATCCGCTTCAGTCAAGTGGGAGTTCCTAAATTTCCAAACCGAGGCCTATAATATTATTGCTATAGCAAGAATGTATTGAATGATCAAAACTATAGTATTCCATGCAAGAGCCACACCCTGCTAGCCTCATAATTTTTCTTTCAATCTATCTCTAGACCATTTGAATCTCTACTCAAGGTTAAACCCAACCCAATGAGGTGCCCAAATACCTAATGGCGTTTCCTCTTCCCACCCTATTGTCTCCAATTGACATAAATGAAGCTAATCTTTGACCCAATTCTACATGGAGAGCGAAGGTCCTTCTCTGGTTGCACACTTATTTGGAAACTGAGCAAAATCCCTACCAAGCATCAAATAGTTTTCAACATTTTCTTGGTCCTTTTAGCCAAAGTGATAAAATCATGTAGGTAAAGAATTGTAGGCAAAAATGCTTACCCGAAGGAAGAGCCAAGCCCTTGATTCTCTCATCCACCGTCCCTTTTTTAATAATATTGATCAAAGGAATAGTCCCCCAAGGCAAAAAAAACAGGGCCAAAGGGGCACCCCTATTATATGGACATGTTTAAGTCAAAGCGACCCACAGCACCTTCATGAAGCCACAGCAAGGGCATTGCCAAAAGTGTTTTAACCATCTTTCCAAAGGCATCATCATAGCCAGCTACTCCAGAACGCCGCTAATATAGTCCCATTTGACTCAAGCATAGGTTGTATCTCATCTTCTCCAAATCAAAACCAAGCATAGGTTGTATCCTCATATTCTCCAAATCAAAACCAAGCATAGGCTATATCCAAGCATCTCTTTTATTTATTAAGCATAGTTTTTTGTTATTCCTTCCAAGACGATTGGACAATCTTCCGTCTTTGAATTAGATCTCTTCTATCTATTAAGTAGAGGTTTCTGTTATTCCTCCCAGGACGATAGGACAATCTCCCATCGTTGGATTAGATTGACTCAATATGGGCCCTTCGATGCCTTTTTTGCACGTAGGACACTTGACCTCTCTCACAAACTGTTCATCAACAAGGTAACCACCACAATGTAGATGACCTTCTCAAGTACGCCAACTCGAATGTGCTCATCCATGATAGAGTCATCTTTGAACCCATATTGTCATCTCTATAGCGGTCAAACTTTATTGCATTCTGTGTTGTTGTTGTAGTTCATTTCTTCTCGCATCTTCTTAGATGGATGGAGATTGTTTTCTTTGGCATCATCGCTGGATTGGCATGATCACAACTCCCAAAACAGGCATCCAATTTGGGCTTAGATGGAGCTATTGAAAGATCTTGGTTGACAAAATCTTACTACTAGGAATGCCGCGATTTTGTGATTCGAGCAAGCAAAGTACCTTGAATGCTTGGAGACAAGCAAAGTTTTGGTCTTCAATCTGGAAGGATAGTAAAAATCTCAAGATTCACCTAGCAATGGCAAGAACACATTAAAATGTGTTCTTCATATTGACCAAGATATGGGAACTGACATAGTGCCAATAGTCTTGATCCCGGTGGCGAGCGTTCACAAATCCTTCAGTTTAGCGAAGGGAGACTATTTTGTGAAGGTCTTTTGCCATTGCATCTGGCATACCAGTTGTCGTGAGAGCTGTCTTCGTGAAGAAGTGAAGCTTGACATCTTCAATGCCCGTGTGCCAATGGATGAAACTAATGCAAATTTAATGTCCTGATTTAGTTGTCCAGATCATTCTTTGCTAATCCTTTAGTATCGACCTCTTCTTTCATATTTTGCAGTGACTCTCTCAAGTCTGAACATGGGATTATGCTATGCCTCCACTATTGAACCTAGAAATATTGATGGGGAACTTGGGAAAGATTGATGGAGAGACCAAGTTCAGCATCTTGCAATTGGCTTGGCTCATTGGTTTGGAAATTTCATCTCTTAGCCCAAGGATGTCAAACAGAGCTTTGCTTCGTCAATGGCACACTCGAGTACCACATCCAAACAAAGCTTGAGAAGAGTAGATATCTTTCACGATGAGATGAAGCCTCTGATTTCTAAGTCCTCATTGAATGTCACAGAAGCAAGACACTTTGTTAGCAAAATTGGCAAAGAAATGACTCCTTTGAATACCAAAATGGTGAGAACTCAAACAAACTAGACATTGGGGTAAAACTCTCTACCAGATGGAGGGATGTAGTCTTAGAAGCCATGGTATTTTTCACTGCTTAAGCTCTTGAGAAGGCGTGCCTATCTTTGATCTATATGCACACAAGACGATGGTGATAATTTCTTCTCCTATCTCTTGATCGATCCTCATAGTTTGCTTATCTTGTTTTTTGTGTCAGCTTTGCAATCACGATGGTATTTAATGTGTTGTTGTTGTGATTCATTTCTTCTCTCTTTTGTTTAGATGGTGATCATTGGCTTTGGCACCTTCTCTTAATGATCAAGACCCTCATATGACCGTGGTGCATGACCATGATGGAACCCTGTGTCGCTTACTTTAGCCGTTGCTAAAAGTGCAATATTTATTGTTCCAAATATGAAATATCTATTCATAATGGATTCTACATGTTGTATTCATAATGGATTCTGCCATGTGGTGTTATGCTTGTAGTGGATGAGGAATACATAATCATTGGATCTACCAATTGCAACCATCGCTCAAAGGCGAGACTTTGAGATTGCAATAGGAGGGTATCAAGCCACACTATATGGCTGAAAAGGACTGGAGACGATGAGGGCAAGTCCAAAGATTTTGAATGTCTCTATGGTATTTTGTAATAAGACGATGAAAGTGGACGACTCCCTTTGTTGTAGCCAGAGAGGCTAGAATACGTGAAGAATACTAGATGAGAATAAAAAATAGGAAGAGACAGATCTTTCCACGCTTCCTGATAGCATTGAGGAAACTAGCTTTTATCTGTGGCAAGCTATGGGTTTTGCACTAGTTTGACACAAGCATAGGTTGTATCCTCATCTTCTCCAAATCAAAACCAAAGAGAACACATCCTTGAGATGCTGCAAGCAACTTCTGCTAACTTGGTGGCTTCACATTGAGGAGACCCTTTGGTCGGCCAGCCACTAGAGACAAACAACTACTTCTGAGCAGGAGGTGATGTCTTCTTTGTCCTACTTTTCTTGATGGTTTTGTTAGGACGTGTTGGCTCAGAAGAGGAAAGCAAAGGGTCAGAATCCTCTTTCTCACCTCCTAGCTGCTTAATCTTGAGCTTCAACTTCCTGCAACAAAATACATGATAAAGTAGCATATGAGTCACAAAAGTTTGGCAAAATTATGTGAGATAAAACTGAATTTTTGTGGACAAAAACATATTTTTCATGCTAAAACAAGTCATACAAACTACCAAAAACATATTTTTTACCTAAGAAAATTCACCAAAATATACCCCAAAATAACTTGACACACACAATTTTTTGAAAAAAAATTCAAACATGGGGTCAAAAACATAAAGAAGCTATTAAATCCAATCCCAAGGATCAGATGTTAGTTACAACTGTCCATGACAATTAAATTGGATCCCTGGCATCAAATTTGTATGCATATGAATGAAAATATGGTCCCCGAGATCAGATTTGGATGTAGCCATGGGTAGCACTGCATCCCAATCTGATCCTCGAGATCCAAAATCCATTGGAAGGATAAGATCTGATCTTGAGGATTAGATTAGCACGCAATTTGCAAAGGGGTTGCACTCTGATCCGATCTATGGGATCGCGGATTAGCACGCGGCTCCATGCAAATCCAATCCCAGGGATCGAATTTGTGTGCAACGTTCACACGATTGCACACAAATTGGATCTCGGGATCATATTAGCACGCTTTTGTAGCCTAATTTGATCTCCAGGGGATCGAAATAGGCTGCAAAAGCCTGCTAATCCAATCCCAGGGATCGGATTGGGGTGGTGATTTTCAAATTAAAAAAAACCCATTTATCCTATATTATGAAATTTTGTGAAACTAAAATTCATTTAATTTGAGAAAAAAATAAAAAAAGAATATAAAGATTCCACTCACTTTGTGGATTTTTCTGCCATTCTAAATGCTAGTTGTGATTTGATAGGGTATCAGAGCTAGTAAGATAGGGGATTAGCTTCTGGGGAATAGTGAACAATGAGGGATTAGGGTTTAGGATTTGGATTTGATCATCTAAGATAATCAGAACCACCTAAATTAGTGTTTGAAGTCTAGGGTATTTAAGAAAATAATCAATTTTTTCTAATAAAGAGGTAAAAAATACGTTTTTATTTTTGGGCTCAAAATGGATAACTTTTTCATGTCCAGGGTTTTACCTTCTAAAATATGTATTTTCCAAAATATGGACCTAAAAACAAAAATTTTCAATCATTTTGATTCTTTTTTTGTTCCATTTTTAAGGGCTGGTTCATGGTGTCAATTTTTAGGGTTGGTTAAGGGTTTTGTTTAAATAAACCTGGATGATATTTGTCTATATACAGTGCCAAGCTTTTGTTTAGGCATTTTCTCGTTGTGGTTGTGCACAATCTTCAACATGTTTGTCTCGGTTTGTTGATAAGATCAAAGTTGGATTTCTCTTGGTTGGTCATACTCACGATCAAATAGATCAAATATTTAGTACATTCTCCAAGAAGCTTGGAAGAAATAATGCATTCACTTTGGAAGAGATGATGGATCTTGTGAAAGAATCTTGTACTCCATGGCCTCAAGTTTGTCACTTGAAAGAGACTTACGATTTCAGGAGATTTATTCAAGGTGGACCAAGTGATGAATGTTGCATCAAGATATTGAATGACTTGATATTTTAGCATCAATTAAACAAAAGAAAAAATCAGATCAAAGAACATATCTATATGATAAGCAATATATCCCTCTTCCCCAGATTGGGTACCCATGGATGGCTTGCAATTTCTATCTTTCGTTCCAGTTTGTGACATTCATGCTTCAGTGCAAGAGCCTCTAGTGATTGAGAGTGAGGTAAATCAAGCACAAGCACAAGGAAGGGATGTTGAATTGAGAGGTGCATGTCTGAGAAGAGAGGTTTGATAGAGAAGGCAAAAATTTACTCTAGAAGTATAGACAGTGGAGTGTGGTGGAATACTTTCTTTGAAGAACAAGCCCTCATCCTTGAACAGTTCAAGAGTGACACTACTACTTTGTGCAATGATTTTTTATGGCCAACACCTTGTCCTCCTTTAGAACAAGTTATACAACCTCAGAGTCTATCACTTGAGGTTGAAGCTTTAATCAACGTACCTACTATTATGGATAAATTTGTCTAAGGAAAAAGGCATTAATATGTGTGTGTGTTTGTATGTGTGGCAATAGTATAATAAAATATGGTGTGCATAGGGCCCAGGGTTGAGGTGGCAGGGCATGACCATGTGCCACCCTTCCACATAAGAGGACCCATAAGGTGCATTGTACATAATCCATGGTAGTAATATTATAAAATGTAAGGTGGCATGGCTCCTCCATGTGCCACCCCTCCACCTAGGCTGCATTTAGTGAGATATGGCTCAAAGTCCATGGGAGAAGTAATATAAAATAGGTGGAGATGGATATTATATTAGGTTATTCCCTCCATATAGGATAGGCCCATGTGGGGGAGGTATAGATAGTCCAAGGATGCAAGTTAAATAATGGGGAAAGTAGGATGAGGTGGCAAGATTCCTTGTGCCAACCCTCCACTTGTCCTCCTAGACGTTTGAACATATTATAAAATTGGGAGAGACCAAGGGAGTATCATAGACTTGAGATATGGGGCTTGATTTATGTGAAAAAATGAGGCAAAGGGTTGTCGCACACAATTGAGAGTGCGTAACCACCTAGCCCACATGGGAGACTTTCCCACACATACCATGCATGTGGGAAGATGCATTTATTGGGAGAGAGCCCCTCTCTTGGCTATAAAAGGAGGGGGCTATTCCTTGATGAGACACACTCATTCTTGTAAAGCCACCTAGCTAGTACTTTGATTTCTCCCTTCCCTTCCTTTCAAAATAAAGCATGGTCCTCGTCTCTTGATGTCTCCATTCTTACATTCCTCCTCCCATCATGTACATGCTTCTCTTCCCCTCTACCTTTCCCCTTGTGTCATAGTCTCCCTCTTCCTTCCCTCCCCTTCTGATTTCTTTTCCCCTCCCATGATAACGCTTCGCCCTCATGTTCTCCTTTCCTCTATGGCCCTCGAGCGTTGCCATGCTTAGCATCTAGCCTCTAGTCCTGATTTCTTTTCTGGCTAATAGAAATGGTGTGGCTGCTGGGATCGAAATCTCCACAGCTAGTGGTATAAAATCTATTACTCCGACTGAGTGCGGCACTGTGGCCTCTTTCGTGCAAAGTTCTCTTCTTTTGTGCCTCTTAACTGTGTGCCTTCCCTATCTCTATGGCTGCAAAACCTCCCTGCTTTTGCACTTTCAGTCTGCCCGCTTCCTGCTCACGGTTCCTATGTGTATTCTGGTCGGCGAATCTTCTACTCGTATTGGTCGCATCTGCAGAATTGTACCATATGTGCTTCTTCTAAGCTCCTGCGTGCGCATTCGATTCGCGCATCTACTGTGTTCACCCACGTGACAGTTTTTTGGGCTCTTGCGTCTTCTAGTCGTGGACAGTTTTCTCGCTTCGCGCGTCTACTGTGTTCACCCGCACGATAATTTTCTGGGCTCCTGCATCTTCTGGTCGCGGATAGTTTTCTCGCTTCGCGCATCTACTGTGTTCACCCGCACGACAATTTTCTGGGCTGCTATGTCTTCTGGTCGCGGATAGTTCCTCTAAGTTTCTGCAAAACTATAACAGCTGATCTCGCGCCCCCCTCTCTCTTCTCTTTCTCTTCTCCTTCTCCTCTCCTCTCCTCTCTTTTTATTAAAGAGTAGGATTTGAACCCAAGACCTCCCCCTTCTCAAAAGGGAGACTTATCATTGGGCCAACAAGTTGGAAGTGATGAAAAAGTAATGAATTTTGTTTATATATTGAAATCTCGGGAACTGTAACTCTCTAATCGTGGGGAGTTTACTCTTGCTGTAAAAAGCAAAAGTACTTCATTTCATGTGCTCTATTCACATCTCCTGCTAGATCGCCGATTCGGAACTTTTCCAAGTCCACTTCACGGATGCACACCAAACGAGGAGGGTGGATATTTATGTCACTTCTCGACGCGTTTAAGGATTTGGTGCCTGGTCCTCCACGCCTTATGGGTACCAATGCACGAGATCTCTTCCTTGATCTTCATGTCGACCTTCAACGGCTGATTGTCCAGTGCATTGTTCAAGGAGATGACGGGTGGGATGATACACCGTGGATGATTCATGGTGAAGAACTACTGATAGGCTGGGAGAACTTTGATTTTAATTCTACTCATTGTGTGGTGATTGAACTACTTGCTGCTTCACAGGTAATTAAAATAATGTCCTTCATCGAAGGGTGGGATGCTCCCCAAGCTTGGGGGAGATTTGACTCATCTCCTTGTTAATTCCTGTGGATAAGCTGATCCTGAATGGTTTATTCTCAATCTCACTACAAAGGTTTCTAGGCCTCGGCTATGGTTGGTAATGTTTCGACTAAGGAATCCATTTGTACCTAATCAACCTTTTGTGCCTCATTTGGAGCTTCAAGTTGTAATTCTTTTTGGTCTAAAGATAAGCTATCAACAAAGGATTGCAAGTTTATTTGGTGCTGAATGTTTGGCTCAAGTGTTGAATTCTCCCCACCCTCTCCTACCTATCCTAGACTACGGAGAAACTTGGGATGTCTGAATTTTAGTCTTGGTGTGATGACATATTGGATCCTTCAATTTGATGGAGCTTACAAACCTTCGACCAAGGCTACTGGTGTGGGTGTGAAGCTCACTTCACCGGGTGGTGAGGAGTATTGTTACAGCAAGTCTGCACCTGCATGTACTTGCAATCAAGCTGAGTACTCAGCGCTCATTTTTGGGGTACAAAAGGCACAAGAACATCACGTCAAGCAACTTAAAGTGCAAGGAGATTCTCAACTTGTGTGTGAACAAGTTAGTGGAAGGTGGAAGGTGTGGAGCAAAGGCTTGGTTCCATGACATCAACAAGCATTGGAACTTTGCAACCAATTTGAAGAGGTAAAAATTCAGCATATCCCTCGAGCTTGAAATCTAGTTGTTGATTTCTTGGCACGTGAAACTTGTACTTCAATCACGCATGACGCGAGTGGAAGCACCACTCCAACAAAGCCGCAAGCCACGAAGGAGGGTGATCATTTGTAAGGAATGCAAAGGTTGTGGTCATCATGAAACTAAGTGTTGGGCATACTTGATACGAGTTCACCGACTTCAGAAGATCATCAGAAAGGTCCTCAAGGACATTGCTCAAAAGAGGGATGCCAGACCGCACACCCCTTGAAGAAATAGCATGGTGACTACAAGAACTGGAAGAAGCTGAAGGTAATGTGCAAGCTCTCTAGTTGTTGACATTTGTCATGGCATTCTTGTTTGCCTTGATGAACAACCTTATGCAGCGCCGTGTCTCTAACCCTTGCTTGTAAAGATGGATGTGATATCATGAGGGTTGGTCCTTTTAAGATTGTCTATGTGCTATTCTATGCTGAAGATTCTTCCCGTGTAGTATTTCACAATACACTAGTCACACCCTACCCTGCCTATGTGTGCTTTGTGGATGTATCTTCACCGATTTTCGGTTCAAGCTTCCTCTTTCTATTGTTGTCCATAGATAAGCCTCGTCTTGCCTCTCTCTTTTCCATCTTCCAAGCATGGCTGACATTCCCGTGTTTTGTGGATGAGTGGAAGAAAATCCAAATGAGTATCTTGTGGCCTTCAAGCGCCGTTGTGTTTCTCTCAACTTTCTTACTGAAGAGAGATGGCTGTTTGTTCTTCCCACATTTCTAGAGGGTTTGGCTCAAGTGTGGTATGAGAAGCAGGCCGAAGATGTTCGCCAATGCTGGGCAAGGTTGACAACAGCGATGATTGAGTATTTCGGCAAAGAAGAGGAGCCGGAGAATGTGTACCTACAGGTGGCAAACTTGAAGCAATTAGAAGATGAGACGGCGCGTCGATATGTGGATCGAGCAGACGTGCTCCTGGACCGTTTAATTGCCACACAGGAGGACAATGCCAAATTTCGAGTTGGAATGACTCAACATGTGCTAGGCTACCTTATAGTAGGAGCAAGTGACGAATTCTGCCTCAAGCTTAAATGGGAGAATCTAGAAACTATGGTGCTAGCACATGAGATTGCTCCAAAGTTTGATAAAGTTCAGTCTGTCCTCGCTTCAAAGAAGATGATTGTCCCTCCGCAATCCCCTCAATTCTTGCAACAACAACCTAGGGGGTCTAACTCAGGGGCATACCCCCACCCCTCATCAGGGATGTATCCACCGCCTCCACCTCAAATGTATGGTCCTCCCTTAGATGCTTACCCTCAACAAGGTGTATATTCTCACCCTCCACCTCGTAGATTTCCCTAGCCTCGCCCACGAGCCCCCCTCCTTTCTACTCCCTCGGCCCCTCCAACTAAAGAGGCCCCCCTTGCAACAGACCCTGGAGTCAATGACCTAGCCAAGGCCCTAAATGATCTTTGGCTTGAGATGGTGGGCATCAGAAATCAAGCCAACTGCCCTCCAAGAGACTCTGCTAATGTTGTATGCTACGAGTGCCACCAGAAGGGTCATTATCATACGGAATGTTCCAATATTCCAAGGGTGAATCTTCTAAGTGAATCAGGCACTAAGGATTCTGACGTAGAGATCCTTGACCTTGGGAAAAGAAGTCGTACCACCTCGGACCCCTCTCCAAACCGTGGACCCGGGCCACCCCAGGAAGAAGGTGTCCTTCTCAGAGCCCTCAGATGCTGAGATGGCAGACCCACCGACACAGAAAACTAAAAGATCCCGCAGGAGTAAGTGGTCACCCTCGAATTTTCCATCGGCTCGGGGCAAGAAGACTATTCAGTCGTTCAGGACCTTACTCATCGGTCTTTGAGCATCACGCTCCCTCAACTAATAGCATTAAGCCTTAAGGTGAGACGTGAGCTGTAGCAAGGTCTCTCAACAAGGAAGAGCAAGAAAAAGGAAAAGGTACGAGAGGTATCTTCTATCTCTGAAGAAATTGATTGGCACCCACATACAGTAGATGTCATCATAGATAATTGCCGTGTCAAAAATGTGTGTATTGATGGGGGAGCTGCATGTAATATCATGGTGCCCCGAATCATGAAGAAATTGAATTTGAAATGCACAAGGCGTTCCTCCAGTCGAATCAAGGTAGCAGATGGTCGACGACTCGCCACCCTGGGAGTCATCGAGGATTTGCCCATTACTGTCAATGGGTTGACCACTACCATCAATTTCTATGTAGTGGACATCGAAGATATAGGCAGGAGTTACCCAGCCATACTCGAGAGACCATGGTTGAGAAAGAGTGATGCAGTCAGCTATTGGAAGACGGGACACATGTCTTTTGGTGCTTCTAAGGAGAAGATCCTGGTGCAACTAGAGGTGCCACGGATCCAGAAGAAGAAGAGGAGCGAGATAGTGATACTCTCTCATCCTCGGTGTCTGAATCAATGGAAGGATCAGACGGGGGGGAGGAGTTCTCAGATGAGGAAGTTTACATGATGGGGGTGTCTCCAACCTCGCCACCTATAGAAAAGGTAACAGCTAGTCCTCAACAACTTGAATCTATGCTTTCCCCAGACCTCACTCCAAGTGAGAAAGACAAGTTCCTAGAAATGTTCAAAGATTTCCATGACCTCTTTGCAACTAGCTACCACCACCTTCGCCATGTGACTGCCATAGAGCACAAGATAGAGCTGAAGCCTGATGCAAATCCTGTGGCTAAGAAGTATCGGAGATTAGGGCCCCTGCAGACCGATGCTTTGCGCTCAGAGTTGCAGAAGCTTGTAGAGGCTGGGTTTATTGTTCCGGTTCACAATACTGAATGGGTTTCACCAGTGGTAGTCACCCCAAAGAAAAACAACAAGTGGCGGGTCTGCATTGACTATAAGAAACTCAATGCAGCCACCAAGAGGGATCATCATCCTCTGCCCTTTCAAGACCTCATTCTTGAGAAGGTAAGTGGTCATGAGATGTATACTTTCTGTGATGGTTACTCTTGGTTTTATCAAATTAGAATTGCCGAAGAAGATGTGCTTAAAACCACATTTGCCACACCCTGGGGGACATTTGCATTCAAAGTAATGCCATTTGGCCTCACCAATGCCCCTGCTACCTTTCAAAGATTTATTTATTTGGGGGATTTCTTGGAGGTGTTTTTAGATGATTTTTGTATATTCTGATCACGTAAGGAGCATGTCATGAAGGTTAGATTGGCCTTCCAAAGGGTCAATGATGCGAATGGCAGTCTCAACCCTGAGAAATTCACCATTGGAGCCACTCAAGGGAGGTTACTGGGACATATTGTCTCATCCGAGGGTGTCAAGCCTGACCCCGAGAAGGTAGAAGCCATTCTCAAGCTCTCCCTGCCAACAACCAAATGTCAGGTACGCTCATTTGTCAATCTAGCAGGATACTATCACCGCTTCATTGATCAATATGCTACTTTGACACAACCCATGACTATGCTATTAAAAGATGGGGTTGATTTCTCTTGGGATGAGGATTGTGATCATGGATTTGCACAAATCAAGAATGCTCTAGCTTCAGAACCCATTCTACGCAATCCAGATTGGTCAAAGACTTTCTATATCAATCCTGGGTTTGGTGAGCACACTCTGGCAGGTATTCTTCTCTAGCAAGGGGAGGATCGGTTCATGTATCCCGTTCGATTTGCTTCTCGACAATTGCTCGACACTGAGTGATGCTATTCAGAGGCTGACAAGCATGCCTTGTCTTTGGTGTTTTGCATTGAGAAATTTAAGCATTATGTGGCTGGAAAGTCCTTCATTATACTCACTAGCACTGGTCTTGCAAAACAGGTTCTTCAATCACCAAATCCCATGAGCCGGTTGGCCAAATGGTTGGCAGTTCTACAAGAATATGATTTTTCTTTCAAAATTGTAAAAGGGGGTTGTTCCAACTTGAAGAATTCTTTGATTGTTTTAGAGGAGTGACTCGATGTAACCCTTGTAGAGGCCATAGAAGTTGGGGATCCATGGTATGATGGTATCTACAGGTTTTTGACTGCTTTCTCCTTTCCTCCAGAAAGTACTAGCTATGAGAGAAAGAAGATCCGCAGAGATAGTAGGCGCTACACCCTCCTTGATGGGGTGTTGTACCGTCAAGGCATGGATGGGGTACTAAGACGGTCCATCGATGCAGATGAAGTGCCTAAGGTATTGAAGCATTATCATGATGGATTTTGTGGAGGCCACTATGCCACCAGTGACTATACAGCTAAGAAGATTTTACATGCTGGATACTATTGGCCGACCTTGTTCAAGGATGTTACTTTGTATTGCGAAACCTGTGAACCACCAATTCTTTGGTAGGAAGGATTTGCATCCTGGGCAACATCACCCAGTGATGTCCATCCATCCGTTTCAGCAGTGGGGAATAGATTTTGTCAGGCCCTTGCCCATGATCGCCCGTAAAAATAAGTATCTTTTGGTAGCCACTTAGTATGTCACTAAGTGGGTTGAAGCCATCACCCTCCCCACTGCAAATGGTAAGGCAGTTTCAAATTTCATATTCAAATGTATGTGCACAAGGTTTGGGACACCCATGGAAATTGTCTCTGACCATGGGAGTCCATTCTTAAATGAGGCAGTGGAGTTACTCATGAATCACATGGGTATTGATCATCACACTTCTAGCATCTATTATCCAGCATCCATGGGTCAGACAGAGCGGACCAATGGCCTCCTTTGTAAAACCATGGGAAAAATGGCCACAGGAAACAGGAGCCAGTGGGATCAGAAGGTCACAGAAGCCGTATGGGCTTACAACATCACTCATAAAACATCTACAGGTCACACTCCTTTTGAGTTGGTATATGGTACTGAGGCCGTTTTACCACTAGAGATAGAGATTCCAGCTTTGAGATTGGCACAAGAACAGAGGATGATAGAAGATGAACATGTAGAGGCTCGATTGGTGCAACTTGAGAAGCTAGATGAAACTCGACGCCTTGCCCTACATCAAACAGAGATCCAAAAGAATCGACAAAAGGCCCGCTTGGATGCTAAGATTCACAAGGGATGGGAAAGAGACTTTGATGAGGGGGATGTTGTGCTATGCTTTGATAACAGATTGGACTACCAAATGGATAAGAAATTATTGCCACTATGGGCCGGTCCATACAAAGTCATCAAGGAACGTAGCAATGGGTCTGTACAAGTTTAGGAGCTGCATGAACCATATGGCAAGAAGGTGATCAACAAGCGTTACCTCAAGCCTTTCTTTGTGCATGATGGACCCAGGCATGGAAATGCTGTGCATTCCCTGCCTGGGGGGGGAAACTATTATGGATAAATTTGTCTAAGGAAAAAGGCATTAATATCTGTGTGTTTTGTATGTGTGGCAATAGTATAATAAAATATGGTGTGCATAGGGCCAAGGGTTGAGGTGGCAGGGCATGACCATGTGCCACCCTTCCACGTAAGAGGACCCATAAGGTGTGTTGTACATAATCCATGGTAGTAATATTATAAAATGTAAGGTGGCATGGCTCCTCCATGTGCCACCCCTCCACCTAGGCTGCATTTAGTGAGATATGGCTCAAATTCCATGGGAGAACTAATACAAAATAGGTGGAGATGGATATTATATTAGGTTATTCCCTCCATATAGGATAGGCCCATGTGGGGGAGGTATAGATAGTCCAAGGATGCAAGTTAAATAATGGGGAAAGTAGGATGAGGTGGCAAGATTCCTTGTGCCAACCCTCCACTTGTCCTCCTAGAGGTTTGAACATATTATAAAATTGGGAGAGGCCAAGGGAGTATCATAGACTTGAGATATGGGGCTTGATTTATGTGGAAAAATGAGGCAAAGGGTTGTCGCACACAATTGAGAGTGCGTAACCACCTAGCCCACATGGGAGACTTTTCCACACACACCATGCATGTGGGAAGATGCATTTATTGGGAGAGAGCCCCTCTCTTGGCTATAAAAGGAGGGGGCTATTCCTTGATGAGACACGCTCATTCTTGTAAAGCCTTCCCTTCCTTTCAAAATAAAGCATGGTCCTCTTCCCTTGATGTCTCCATCTTTACATTCCTCCTCCCATCATGTACATGCTTCTCTTCCCCTCTACCTTTCCCCTTGTGTCATAGTCTCCCTCTTTCTTCCCTCCCCTTCTAATTCCTTTTCTACTCCAATGATAACACTTCGCCCTCACGTTCTCCTTTCCTCTATGGCCCTCGAGCGTCGCCATGCTTAGCCTCTAGCCTCTAGTCTTGATTTCTTTTCCGACTAATACTACACGAGAGATGTATCTTGGTGCATGATGATCTCTTCAAAGATGAGAAGAGCTCACTGAAATGTGGGCAAGTTCCATACAAGATTTGAAGGTTGGATCCATGATTGCAACTCTTGCTCAAGAGGACCCTCTTGGGCATCCATTCTGGAAAATTGCAAAAGTGATAGAAATTCAAAAGTCTATGCAAGGGCGGGTAACTTCCATTGTTGTGAAATGGTTTAGGACTATGCATGCTAATCCATTGAAAGGAAAATATGCTCCAGTTGCATGTCCAAAAAAGAAAAGGGCAAGGGGTACCAAAAACCAACCACGATTGGATGTTCTTGGTCTTGGAGAAGTAGACATACTTGTTTATGATTTTCAACTTACAAATGATGGATGCCTAAAGAAGAAGACAATAGATGCCCTCTTTGAGAAAGTTTTATCCTATGCGACACATCTTGTTGGATCCTCCTCCTTTAGACTCACACGGTTGCAAATGGCAGCGACACTAGGTCTTTACAGGGATGAAGAAGATGTTCTTATTGATAGTGTGGGGAGGATGGATCATCCACTTTTGGATCATCATCAAATCATGACAATGACCTTGCTGATGATGAAGAGTGCAAGTCTTCACTATCACCTCAGGCCAATGAGATTGCAATGCACCTACTAGGTGTTACAAACATGGTGTGAGTGAGAGAGAGAGAGAGAGAGAGGCTAGGTAGTGAAGAAGTGATACTCAAATGAAGACATAATGAAGGCTTTCATTCATTCATCAAGTATATCATGATAAGTGAAGTACAAGCCTTATATAGGCTAAGCACACATACACATGTACCAAGTGTACATGCGATAACTCCTAGAGTGACATGTGGCACTCACACATGAACTAGTACTAGAACTCCCAGTACTACACACCAACACATCACATCACCACACTCTTTGGCTATGATATCTCCAACACACCCCTTCAGAGCAAAGAGTATGAGACCCAATATGCAAAGAGTAGATTGATTCTTCCTCCATCGCAATATTGCAAAGAGCAAGTCCAACTATCCAACTCCTCCTTCTCATCAGTCAGCTTGTGACCGGTTAGGGCAAATCATCACTCGTCACCCCCTTACTCTGAACTGGGTGGTCAATACGGGCCAAGGAAAACCATTATTCATCACCCCCCTTACTATGAACTGGGTGGTCAATACCATCAAACCAAAATAAAAGACAATACATTCATTTTTGGGGGACAACCTAGGGTAGAGTACCTCTTATTGACTCCAAATACATTCATTTTTGAGGGACAACTTTATGTGGTGGCCACATCATAGATCATTGCGACATCGAATGGCCTGAGTGTTTGCACCTTTTGCACTATTATTGTTTTGTGGTATTCGCGAAGGAAACATCGAGATGTAAATTGTGTGACTATCCATTGCCTAGCGGTGGATAGATTAGTTGTGCCTGCCCCATGAAACTATTAGGGAAGAGAGAGTGGAAGTTGTCCAAGCAATCCGTGGTGGAGAGATTGCTTATGAACTTCCACCAAGCAAGGAGGTAAATCCGAGGGAGTGAAGTTGTGGATCTCCACCCCAAAGAAGGCTAAGCAGGGGTAGGGGTAGCCAATAGTAAATTTCCCACTTTAGTATCTCGTGTTCATTTGGGTGTTCTTGCAACCTAGCCTTGAATTGATCAATATAGATTTGACACTCACAAAGGTAGAAATCAAGAATTGTGGACAATGGAAGTACAACTGTGGATCTCCATTGTCTTGGTTAGAAAAACCCAAAAGGCCAGGCAAATCTACCTTAATGGTCAAAACAAGTATCTCCTCAACCTGTAGGATGGAAATGATAAATCCACTCTCCGTCCACAAACCATGGATCAGCCTTCAGAAGCAGAATGGCACAAGGCTATATGAAGAGTTGTATTGCGGCTTCAATAATAATTGTGTTTTAAAAATGAGTTTTGGAGACTCAACAAATCGAAGTGGAAAAAGAATGGATCCTAGAAAGTCGCAATGAAGGATTTTGTGCGGAGAAACAGGGATATAAAATGCCATTAAATTCTGCGTTGAATAGTCAGTATTCCAGAGATTTTGATGTTGACCATCCACACAATGAAGAGGTAACTTACAGAGTGGGAGATCAAGAGTATTTAAAAGATTTCATTGCCAACCAGTTATGCATTGTGGAGGAAAACATGAAGAAAAGCTGACCAAACTTTTACAGAAGCGAACCTGCATCTCAATCAAGGATGAGCTGCAAAAGGATTGGAACAAATATTTTAAGGAAAGCAGAAGAACAAGTCAGGTCACTCCATTTATTTCAAGGACATACAACCTTGCTACTGGCGATTACTATTTGTCGAATCGCTTGGAGCAAACTCCCTTCAGCATGGCTTCTGCAAGAGGTGGAAGTTTTTTTGTCTAATATGCTTCTATAGCATGTTACATTCCAAAAGAAATTCCAATACCTTGCAGGGATGAGGGACGCTAAGATCGAGGCTCTTGAGGCAGATTTGACTGCTAAGAAGCAGGAGGAGAAAAAGACCCACGAACAAAAGATGTGGAAACTAAAGCTGGAAAATGATATATGTCTACATACGAAATCCAAGGAAGACCTCACTACCAGGGCATGGGAACATGGGGAACATATGAAGCTTGCTGCAGCCTGCAATGCTTACCTTGAGCCCAAAAGCTCTTTAAACGCGAAGTGTTGGATGCTTCTCTTCAATGTCCACAGACTTTGCTTACAAAGTTCAAGAAGAACAATCTCTTGTCCACGGCAAAGCAGAGTGCTGAATTAAAGCTGAAGTTAGATCAACAAAAAGCAAAAGAAAAGGAACTATAGAAAAGGAAGGAAGAGCAATGGAAGCAAAACAGAAGCTGAGCTTGCAACTAGAAAAGGAAAAGAGACGAGGCAGAGAGAAAAAACCATGAACAAAGTGGCTGGGGGAATCCCAGTGGTGGAGATCTTTTTTTTTTGGCTTCATATTTTATTTATGGCAATGGAGACTATTCTGCTACTTCTGGTAGGTCTTCCAGGAAAAAAGTCAACATTTCCAAAAGCTCAGGAGTTGTCCAAGAAACGTCAGATTGAGAGAGAAAAGGAAGCCATGCTTATGAGGGAGAGACAATCGGAGGCCAAGCCTGCTATTTTTGCAACAAAGGAAGAATAGAAAGACAAGGAAAATGGATTCCAAGATTGACAAGAATCCAATCTCAATTTCCAAGATACGTCACAGAACATGGTAGTTCCAAGTCTCTGACATTGTAGCAAGAGGATACAATTGACCTTTTTGGCTTTTTGATCGTCTACTTTAAGTTCAAGCAGATCTTCACTGCATCACATTGATGTCGCTGTCTTTCCAGCTGTCGGGCATGCAATATGACTTATGTGGGCCTCATCAACATCTTAGATTCCAAATTATGCTAAAGTGATGCCTTTTATATGCTAGATGCCTGCAGGGTTCACAACCATCTGTAAACAGACAGGGCCCATGTCTGTGTCGCAATGTGGAAAGAAGATCTACCCAGTGCAAGAGCTACTATCAGCTCATTCCCTGCCCAATCAAGCTTTACAAATGGGGAAAGGCCTAACTCTGCAAGTGTACAATCTTAAGAAATTTCTCCTTACAGAAATTCTTTCAGCGATTTCAAGAGCTTAGAGTGGGAGAGCAAGATCATTTCAGAGATTTCATTGTCAACCATTTATGCATTGCGGAGGAAAACACTGAAGAAAGGAGGACAAACTTTCAAACGCAAAAGACAACCTGCATCAACGATGAGATGCAAAAGGATTGGAATAAATATCCTAAAGAAAAGCAACAGAACAAGTCAGGCCACTCCATGTATTGCAAGGACATACGACCTTGCTACGGGCAAGTTTTCTTTGTCAAATCGCTCTGGCAGCAGCAACAAACTCCTTCGGCATGGCTTCTTCAAGAGGTGATGGTATTCAAACCTGACTCCTAGAAAAGCTGAAAGCCTTCTGCCTATTATACATTCATATTCTCTTGCATAATCTACTTCTAATAACCTACAGAGAAGAGAGATGCTAAGATCCTATCTCTTGCAGCAGATTTGGCTGTTAAGAAGCAAGAGGAGAAATGTGGAACTAGAGCTAGATGACAGAATCAATCTTCCAGAAAGTCCAAAGATGATTGTTTCATTGACAAATGAGTCTCACAAAGATTCTAACAATTCAACTTGACAGTCTTGTCTGCCCTAGCTAAGTGCATAGCTTGATATATTGCTCACTAGGTCTTGGCTCCCAAGTAGATTTGTTTTTCCATTTCAAACCGTATCTCTTCAATCTGTTAATGTATGAGGACTGGCAGTGCAAAGCCATTGCTCTAATAACAGTACCTGCCCTGCAAACCTGTTCCGTAATGTCAACACCTCAATCAATGGGTATTCATGTGAAGCAACTGCAGTCAAAACTTTGATAGTTGTGTCATACAATGCAATTTTAGGTGACTGTTGGGGCTTCAATTCAAACCTTGCCTTTCTTTGCTCCTCTTGTGAGGAGTGACACTATTAGAAATATGGACCACAAGAAACATGGACTTCAGGAATGATCTTAGATATGGTCAAGAGTCAACATTGTCTGCAAGTGGCAAATTTAAGGAACTGGCAGCAAGTTTCTTAACATGACTTGCCTTTATGGAATTCTTTTAAATCAAACAATACCGCCTTTTGTATCCCTTTCTATAAGCTGTCAAATTTCCCCTTTCAAAAAAAGGACCTAATCAACTAGTTAGTGAGCTGCATGTCCACCAAATGACTCATTACCTCGCTAGCTAGCAGTTATATTTGAAATTCAATATAGCAATAATTAAATGCCAATTGTATCAATAGGAGATTGTCTAAATCAAGGTTTTCAACAAGATCCTTAGAATCAACGAGTTGAATTGCTTAGGGAAAGGCATTTGATCTAGACACAGTAACAAGTGCTTCACATGCAATTAAATGGTTGGTAAGGTCTAAGTACTGTAGATCTTGTAGATCTCAATGAACCTGCCAATTTTGGCCACAAAAGCTTACTCGAGAAGGACTATTGTAATCCCACAAACTTACAAGTGTGTGTTTTCCTACTACTAGTTTGAACTATTCATCTTGCTTGGCTTAGTAAATAAGATAATCTCCAAAACTAAATCAAGAATATATCAAGCTATCCAAGACATTAAGTGTCCAACTCCATTTCATTAGTCAATAATTACAAAAAGTTGCAACTGATACTACCTATCACAAATGACTAACCAAGATAAAGGCCTTCCTTTTATATTATCAATTCAATTAGAACTTGCATTTCCTAGCTTATAAGCTAAGAAGACCCATAAAAGCAAAAAAGTGGATTGTTCATTAAAAATACCTATCACAAATGACTAACCAAGATAAAGGTCTTCCTTTTATATTATCAATTCAATTAGAACTTGCATTTTCTAGCTTATAAGCTAAGAAGACCCATAAAAGCAAAAAAGTAGATTAAAAATACGTTCATCTATATGAATTTTGTATTGACCCTAGCCATTTCTGCTGATAGTTCTTGCTCAAGGGTCTCATTCCATTCTTGTAGTGCTACAACTAACTCTTGAGACTTGCACGTTGCTATTTTCGAGTTATGAGGTGGTAATAAGCAAGAAACAAGTAAAAAGGAGGAGAGGTATGAAGGCATGCGAAGAATGCAAATCGATGGGAGGGACGAGGCAATTTTGATTTCATCAAGGTAGACTTGAATGGTTTCCATAAAGGCACAACGACATGCTCACATTCCTTCTTCCTAGGAAGATGTAGTATTATCCAAGTGAATGCTAGTAGAAGAGGACTTTTAACATTACAGTGGCAATTTATATCACTTTTCTTGCCAAAATAACTTCAACTAGATGAGGCTACTTCACTATATATGAGCTCAAATATTCACATGGAGAGAGAATTAGGAGGCTCTAGTCATGCCGATCCAATATCTGCCATAGATGCCAAGTGTCCAATGGATAGACACCCAACATGGCAACAAAATGCTTCAAAATCCAAAGCAATGTAACATCAAAAGGATATTTTTTTTTTGTGCAAAAAGTAGTGCTAGTTATATTACTTGAAAGCGAGAGTACAAGAAGGCCTAAAGGCCAGCGGGCTGTAATCACAAAACGGATTCAGCCCGAGGAGTCAAAATGCTAAATACAAGCCTCTTAGGGCATAATCATCGGAGAGTGGACAAACAGCCACGGTGGAGGGGCATAATGCCACTGAAGACTTTGAGTAGAGTGCTGGAAGAACAACTCCCTGTGGTCCCAGTCGTGAAGGAAGCGCCGTCTCTTTTCCTTCCCTCCTCGGGACTCCCCCTGAATCTGATCCCACTGACCCTTGAGCGTGTGAGCGATCGTGCTCCAAATGTCTGCTAGGGTCTGGGTAGCTGAAGAAGTTTGAGCTCCTACAGTCTGTGCGCATCTGGAAGTCCAGATATGCCAGCCTGCAATGCTCCCTATGATCTCCCAAACTGGGTGCTGAGGCATCGCTCCTACATCTGTCTCTGTTAGATGCCAAGGGAAGCTGTCCATGTATGCCCAGGTGGCCTGTGTGATGAAAAAGACGGGATCCTGTCTAGAGAACTCATAAGCCAAGTGATGTCCCATCTCAGTGCTGTACCAGCAAACGGCTCCCCAAGTGATTGGTCCTAGCTCGGGTGCAGCCCTCGCTAAGATCCCCATGACTCCCTTCCAAACTATCTGCGCATGCGAGCAGCTCCAAAGGCAGTGCTTCAGGGACGACTCCTCCTGAAAACACATCTGGCAATGCCCCTCCCGCCCCATCTGCCTTAGCCAGCTGCCAACTGGTAGCCCCTTGTGTGCCACCATCCAAAGGAAGTAAGAGATCTTCCTCTGCCACCAGCTAGCCCAAAGAGTCTTCCAGAAAGTGCGAAGAAAGATCAAAGATATCCCCTGGGCATACCAACTATGTGCCTGTGTGGGTAGCCCGCACTGGAGAGCCCCAAGAGCACGCCTACCCGTACGCGCACTATAAGAGAAGAAGGGGGTAGGGTTCTTTGAGGTCTCTAATGGTGGCCAGCGCCACTCCCCTGGGTCCCACTCCACCTCTGTCAAGGAATGGCCTCCCATATCCAGAGTCTCGAGTCCTGGTCCTGCATAATCAGGGGGTCTATATGCCACGTCTTCCCTTGCAGCCCTACAATGCGAAGGTGCTGCCAGGGAAGCTGGGGGTCGATCACGATCTCTCTGCTCTATAGGCGGCTATCATCGGTGATGGAGAAGAAGTGTACCGAGGAGTCCGAGAAAAGGCCTGCAACCACTAAAGTAATGCCTCGTGGAGTGAACTGTCCTAGCCACCTCTCATCTCCCGGGAAGAGCTGTCTGGTGACTAAGGGAATCCTCCAACCTACAGGAATGGCAGCATCAATCTCCGCTCGCCGAGCCTGGATCCCACGTGCCGTACCTACTGCTGCTGCCAGCTCGCCTGGGCTCAACCGGCTGTAGACGTCCCTCAAAAACTCGGAGCGAGAGCGCGTGGGCCCACGTGCCCAGAGCGCCCAAGGAATATGGGATCTCTCTCCAAGTTGGTGACCTGTATCATCTGTCACCTGGCTACTCCAAATCAGGGGCTGTCTATCTATCTCCTCTCGGCAGCTAGGGGGAACCTGGGAGAGGCTGTGTCGCAACTTCCTCCAGACCGATACGAGGCTACGGAGGAAGGGGGAACGGGGCTGAGTCAAGGGGGCAGAAGTGAAGATCCATCGGATAGAAGGCTGCCAAACACCCCCTCTCTAGGGGGTACACGCGCTGAGGCCATGCTGTAGCAAGAGCTTCCATGTCTGCCCTCCTGGGGTCAGACCGCGGATGACTAACTTGCCAAGAAGTGCCTGACTCTGCAGTTCTGGATCTATGATGCCGAGGCCACCCTCTGTCTGGGGGAGAATGACCGTCTGCCAGGCGACCCTGGCTCTGGTGGTGCCGGAACCGTCTGAACCAGACCATAGGAAGTTCTGCACCAATCTCCTTAGTTGGGCTACACATGATCTCGAGAAACACCAGCAAGAGGTCACATACGAAGCAGTGGCAAGAAGGACCTGGTGGACCACAAGGGCCTTGCCTGCCAAGGAAAGCCGAGCCGTGCTCCAGAAAGCAAGCTTCCGTCGTATGGAGGCTAGGACCGGCAAGAACTGCTGAGCTGGCGTGATGTCCAGGCCTACCTGGAATCCCAGGTAACATGTCGTCTGTCCTCTAGGGATCCAGCGAAACCCCAGGAAAATACCCCATTGTGAGTTGGCTCCAGGATCCGTAAGAAAACCAACTGACTTATGCCAGTTGATTTTTGCCCCAGCCGCAAGGCAAAAAATCTCTAGGGACAGTCTCACTCGCTCCAATGACTCGACATCATCTTGCACATATAGGGCTGTGTCGTCTGCATACTCGGAGTCCAGAAGTTCTGCATCATCTCGAATAGGGAGACGCATCCCGCGAAGACCAGTGGTACGGGCTCGAAGGAAGTGGGTCATGGCCTCCGCAAAAAATAGGAAGAGGTAGGGCGCTAGCGGACAGCCTTGACGCACCGAGCGCTCGAGTGGGAATCTCTCCCCCATCCTGCCGCTGATGATAACCCGACTGGAGGTCGACCTGTAAAGGCTAGCAATACCTCTGATCCACTTGTCCGGGAAACCGAACCGAGAGAGTGTACCTTCCAAGAAGGACCAGTCCACCCTGTCGTACGCCTTCTCAAAGTTGAGAAGGAGTATGGAAAGGTGCTGGCCACTGTGCTGGGCCCATTCCGTCGCCTCTGAGAAAGTAAAGATGTTGTCCAAAATGCTGCGATCTTGGACAAAACCAGTCTGGGTGTCATGAATCAAGTCGTGTAGCAGGGGGCGGATGCGGCTACTAATTATCTTGGCGAGGATTTTGTAGGCGGTCGGGAGGAGGGTGATAGGGTGCCACTGTCTGATCTCCTGACAGTCCCCCCCTTTGGGGATGAGGCAAATCAAGCCTGTCGCAAGGTTCTCTGGCATTTGCCCGCTGGAGAAGATATGCTGGAAGGCTGCGAGCAAGGGCCGATGGATCTGCTCCCAAAAGGTGGTGAAGAAAGCTCTGGAGAGGCCATCCTCACCTGGGCATTTCTGCCCATCAATAGCGCTCACCACATCCTGCATCTCTGCCACGGTGAAAGGGGCGAGAAGGGCATCACTCATGCTAGGTTGCACGAGCCGCGGTGTAGATCTCCACACCTCCTCCCTGCATAGGTGACCACGAGGGTCTAGGGGCTCCTGCTGGAACAATGATATGTAGAAATCTGTTGCCAAGTCCCGGACCTCGTCTGGATCTGTCCTGACACTACCATCCTGCGCCTTAAGAGAACGAAGCTGTTCCCCTGCTGACCTCTGTCCATGAGTCCTGAAGAACTCTCTGCACATCCTGTTGCCTTTCCTAGCCCAGAAGGACTTGGAAGCATGAAACGAGAACTCTGAGCGACACTGGGTGATCTCCTCTAGCATGGCTCGGGCTCGAACCTCCTGCTGTCTGAGCTCCTCAGAGCCTGGAGAAGACTACTGCATCCGTTGAATCGAAGCGAGATCTCGTCTGAGACCCCTCTCCCTTGCCCAACACTGCTGCCTGACCTGAATTGCCTCCTACTGACAGATGAGGCTAGACTCGGCAAGCGCCTGAGCTACCTGTGCTGCCATATCCCCGGTGGGGTCCCAATCCTGCTCCCACAGGTCCACTATCCTGCTGTGAACTGCTACTCTGGAGTAGATGGAGTTTGGGATCCGGCATGAGCATGGAGGTGAGGAGTGAGAGGCTGAGTCCAGGACTAGGATGACTGGGGCATGATTTGAGAGTGTCGCCCCTAGAACCACTCCTGACTCTCCTCCTCTGCCAAGCGCCCAATCGTTGACATAGAAACGGTCTAGCCGCTCCAGAAGTCTGCCTCCCTCCCTCCTGTAACCCCAAGAGAAGTCCAGACTCCTTGTCCATCTGCGAAAGGAAGGCTCCCTCCAGCTGTCCCGACCTCCCACTGCGAAGAGGAAGGAGTCCCAATCTGCCTGCTTTGCCTGGGCTATACCGAGGAACTCTGGGCCCCATCCCTACTGATCCTCTAGGGCCTCAAGGTTGTTGAAGTCCCCTCCTACAATCCAAGAGTCCATCTTTGGCAACAAGTCTGTCAAGGATCTCCAAAAAGCAGCTCTTTGTTTGAGATCGGTCGGGGCATAGATATTGAGGATGCCGATACGGGATCCCTCAATATGCAAGCCCACCCAAAGCGCACGTCCTGGGATCAGAGTGCCAAAACCACACACATGCTGAACTAGAGAAGCGTCGATGGAGATACAGACACACCCGCTCCTCCACTGCTCGCCAATCGAAGGTTCCCAGTAGGTGTGGGAGCGTCCTGTGAGGACCTTCCCACAAATACTGGTCTGAGAAGCCGAGAGCTTGTGTTCCTGTAGTAGGAGCATATCTACCCTTCCCACCAAGGCTGGTTGGAGCTCCTGTCTGAGCACCATCTTCTTGGGGCCGCGGGTTCCTGATGAGTAGAACCCGTTGACGTTCCAAGAGATAATGCGTATACTCATGAGGAGGGAAGGTGGACCACAAACAGCTGTCTGCTTGCGGTCGATGTCGAAGTGGTCGGAGGATGTCCAGTGTGGAGACGAAGGCGCTTCTGTGAAGGTTTCGAAGGAGAGGTCGGATCATCGGACCCATCCTCTAAAACCTTCAGCAGAGGGGAGAGGCCCTTCGTCCTGTGGTGGTAGGCTCTCTCTAACCAGTTCGACGCCTCTGCCAGGGAAATACTATAGAAGCCCGCTACCTCTGAGGTCCTCCATGGGCGGAGCCCTTCCACATAGGCCCACTCCAGAGGTGGCCGAATAATGACTAGGAGTCGGAAACGTTTGGCGCTGTGGCGCCATCACAGACGAATGTCACCCTCCTGCCACTGCTGCTGAAGAAGCTCCGCTGCTCTGCTACCGATCCAGTCCTACACCTGCTCTTGGGACTGATCTCGTATCGTCTCCCAAACATTTTCATTCATCCATTGCTCATTCCCTTCACTGGATATAGTGAAGGAATAGCTAGGACCATCGTGAGGGGCAAGGACGGACACCTTACCCTCTGCCCCCTTGCGGAGGAAGAAGATGCTGATGTCTAGGCATGCAGGGAAGGAGCCAATACCCGCTGCATCCAAATAATCCCAAGGTCCTGCTCGATAAAACTCCAATGGAAGAGCTCTAGGAGCAGCCCTTGGGCGTGGGGACGAAGATGAGGAGTCTAAACCAAAGAGGGGGGTGCTGGCCACCTGCGGGGAAGAGCCTCTCCCCTCCGCCGGGCCAGGAGGGATAGGCGCGGGTGAGGCCTGTGCTGGCTTCGTCAAAAGGATATGGGAGATTCACTTAAAAGTAAAGCCTGAACAAGCTCTCAATAGGGCTGCAAATTGAATCATGGCCTCATCATGGCATTGTGCCATTGTACATGACAATTCAATGTGAAGATTCAAACTACTCGGCGCTTCCATGCTCATGTGAGCCTTTATATGCTTTATAGCCATAAATGTAATACATGTTAAACAAGGTGGCTAGAAGACTCTAAATGGCCCTACTATTTAGACATTCTTGCAATGCATGCTTTGCAAAAATATATGTTCATATAGTAGGTGTATGGAATAAACTAGAAGTCTAAAAATCTCACTCTAAAGTAGTACCATGTAGTGGAACATGAATTCCACTTAAATCTTAGCATTTCATGATGAACTTTCACTAAATCTTAGGCATTTAACACATGGACTGCCACTAAACCATGGCATTAATAAATTTGTAGGCGGTCCCTACATAACATCACAAGTGTCCCCATGACTCATTGCATTGTCTACAACACTATACCTTCTAGTATCTCTAAGGATATCAACTGAAAACTATGCGTATAGGGTACTATCTAGTGCTCCATGGTCTTAAATAAACTCTACTCGCATTCTAATAAACCTTCACACGTGTACTTTCACTAAATCTTTGCATTTCATACATGAACTTCCACTAAATTCATACATGGACTTCCACTAAGTGTGTGTATGAATCATTGCATTGCTTGGGCACTCCTAAATCAATTCTAACAACATTCCAATAAACCTTGAAACATTCATGGAATTTTGGAACCATCAGTCAAAAAGGATTCTAGTGACAACTACAAAAGACCTCAAGGTGGACAAAATACCTAAATCTCAATGTGAAATTCCTCAAATTTAAAATAACGAGGTGGAAAAACCACCATGGCCGTGCTTTAATGAATAGAAAGAATAGCTGAGGTAGTAGCAAAGAATATCTGGAAAAAAAATAGCTATGAAGAAAGGCAACTTTTAATGCCAACTACTTTCTAACATGGCCAGCTAACACTAACCCCACAATTCAAACAAGCATCATCACCCTGGCCATCTTGCATGACTAAGGCTTTGTAGACATCAATTCAAACACCGCGATAGATTTATGAGATAAGCAATATCCACAATTATCTAAACATGCGTGAACCCAACAAATCTATGCCAGCAGTTCTCTAGTCCTTCGGCCAAGGGCTAAACTTGCATTTGTCCACAGCTTCAACAAAATCAGATTCATGAGCAACGCTGATAAAGCCTTTATATACCAAAGACCGGAAGGCATTTCATGAACGATTTGGCTGCTTTAATAAGTTACAACGAGCTAGAAATGAGAACACATCCTTAAGCGATCCCAACACGTTAGAACTTACATTGGATGAATCTCCTTACTTCAAACTCAATCGCGTTCCATTGAAGTCTCGCTTCCTGCATTTCTTCGGGGTTTTCAATTTCATCCCCACAATCTTTACATGTCTCTATGTGTGTGTGCATGTGGTGTAGTTACATGTGTGGCTCTATGTGTGATGTGTTTATGTGTATAAGTAAACAGGAAACACAAAGATGCACATGCATGTACATATCTGCATGTACACACATAACACATATTGATGGACATGGAAATGGAAGCACACATACTCAAACATGCCTAAAAAATCAAAATGCATGTGCATGTGTGTAGAAACACCATGACATGTGTGTGCACACATAGACAAACATACACATATACATGTGTAGACATATAGGCATACACATATGCACTTACACGAGCATACATACACTTGAGTGTTTGTGCACTTACACACATATATTAGAAAATCCATATAGCAAGTGGTTCACACACATGCACGCGCACACACATATGATTACATGCATGTGCATGCACACGCACGCACACACACACACACACATAGACACAAAAAGGGGCGGGGTACGACTGACGCCTGGCAGCTATAAGGACAAGGGACATGGTTAAAGCAAGGAGGCGAGGTGGCCAATTGAACCAAGAAGCTAGAACAAGAATTGACACAAGGGTAGGAGCACACAATAACCTAGGAGGCATGATGGCCAACTGCAGCAACATTCAAGAATTGAGAGGGGAGAAAGGAGGGGTAGAGAGAGAGAGAGAGAGAGAGAGAGAGAGAGAGAGAGAGAGAGAGAGAGAAGGGGGAATAGAATGGGAGAGAGGAGATAGTAGAAGAGAGAGTAGCATATCAGAGTGAGACAGAGGAGGGATAATGGAATGGGATAGAGGAGAGAGAGGTAGGAGGGAGAACGGAATGGGAGAGAAGAATGGAAGAGAGAGGGGGAGGAAGGGAAGGTGATCATACCTCGGAAGGAATAGTATAATGGAAATGTTAAATTGCAATGTTGAATGTCGAGAAGAATGTCGTACTAGACGATATGAGAAAACTCGAGGTAAAAAAGAATGTGCTCGTAGTAGAAGAACATTGTAGGAAATGTTGTAAAGAATGTTGTAGATAATGTCTTATCGTGTTTCATTATTTTAATTCAAATAACCAAGAATGTAAAAGTTAAAATTCCCACACTTTTCTTTCAAATTTCAAATTTCAAAATTTTAAACATTTAAACTTTAGTAAATAGTTTTTGAATTGAGATTTGGTCTTCCCTTCACATGTCATGCCCACCACATGTGATTAGTTAGGTTAGTAGATTAAAATATATTTAATTAATTAGTTATTATATATATTAGTATATTAGATAGTATATAGAATAAATTATGTATTATAATATTTGTGTTGTTAAAACCTAAAAATTACTAATATATAATCTTTCTAATAAAATCTATGTTTATTTTGTTCTTCAATAAATAAGATACTTTATAGTAGACATTTTTAAAAATTACTTCTTTATTATTTTTAATATAATAACTAAAATGTTATATTATTTATAATATATTATATGATGTACTACGATATTGTACTATATTTATGTTTTAAATAAATTTTATTTTCTTTATACAATTACTTTAACAATTTGTTATGTAAACCTTTACATGCTAATATTATAAAATTTGAGAAGTTAGTCCTAAAAAAAGACCACATACAAAATTTGGCCTACAAATTGGTCAAATTTTATCCCAAAAATAAAAAATATGTTCGCAATAAACTATTTTTTATTATTTTACGTAAGATATTTTATAAATATTTGTAATATAAACATTCTATTACATTATTTGAAAATAATACAAAAACTTTATGATTTGTGATGCACCAATGCGGTTTGTAGTGTATTTCATGTGTCCCACTGCTCATACTTGGGTCGCCAGCTGCTAGTAGCATCTGTCATCCACATTATAGTACCAATAGAATGCCCTTCTCAAAGTGCTCTTCCATCCCACAATAAATCCATATAATCTGTGACTAGTTTTTATACTAAAAGGTAATCAAAATCCTTATTTGTCGCTTTCATTTTCTTTAGGTGGAATTTGCAGGGCACGGAAATCATTGGTGTGAAGTGCAAGACATGTAAAAGGAAATCTTGCATATTTAGTTAAGCCTCCATAGAAAGGTACCTTCACCTTGAATAGGAGATGCCCCCAAGGCAGACGAATGATGAGCAACTTGTTTGGCCATGGATGGGCATAATCATAAACATCGATAATACTAAAATTATGACCTTCAAGCATGTTGGACTAGGGAACAATGAAATAAAATCTAGTTTCTCACTTCCACCCTAAGACTGTGTACATGCTTTAGAGCTTTAATGGCCATTAAGGGATGGTTGCTATTGAGTTTGACAATGACATGACTGGATATGGAGACTACCAAGAATGTGAAAAGAGCTGTTTGAAATTTGGAAGAGAAAAGAGAAACTGCGAGTGGAAGATGGCTTCCTCAAAAGTTTTGGGAAAGGATCTCTATGGATGGGTTACAATTCAGTAAGACTGTTTTTGTAGATAGTGAGAAACCCATCCATAGAGTTCCTTTCCCTATCTCTAGATGAAGCCTTCTTATGTTCCTAGTCTCTCTTTCCTCTTCTAGATTTAAAACATCTCCTTACAAAATGTTGAAAGTCTCTATATCCAATCATGTCATGATTAAACTCAATAACAGCCATCCCTAAATGGCCGTTAAAGTCCCAAACTATGTATAGAGTCTTAGGATGGAAGTGAAAAATTTTCATTTGTTCCCTAGTTGTCCTTTTTTATTTTAATGTTATTGGTGCTCATGATTATGCCCATCCATTTCCAAACAAGCTGCTCAACATTGTTTTGCCTTTAGGTGTCACCTTTGATTACTGAGCTTTGATAGAGTGGTGGTAGTTTTTGGAAGAAGCAAAAGAGAGCCTCAAGCCCACCTCAAGGCAACCTCAAATGCAGTCTCTTCATAAGTGCTAAGCATTAAATTGCTTTGATGTGACATATATGATGAATTTTTACCTAACACTTGAGTCTAAGGCATGTAATTTTCTTATCATAGGAGAGTCGACATTTTGTGCAAGCATAATCAGTGGATTGATCATAGCTCCAGATTCAATCCTTGCTTCTTCTAGAAGCATCCTTGCTAGTTTTGTAATTACTACATGAGTAAAGGACACCCAAGGCATCACAGCCTCCAAAGGAGCATCATAGGAGTCTACTTCACATTCTCCATAGACAAATTTACCCTTGTAGAGCATGTAGATGGCCTTAATCTAAAGTAGCCAAAATTTCTTGTTGAAAAAATACATCCAATGTAAATACAACTAAATTTTATGTGCACATTTTCATGTGCTCTTCTTTAATTATACAAAATGTCTAATTATGCTGCTTTTTAATTATATTAAATGTCTTAATGCATACAATTATATTATATCTCTCATGATGGACTCTTATAATTATACAAAGTTTCATTATATTAAATGTGTCATAATTTCTTTTTTAATTTTATGAAATATCTCATATTTCTTTAACATCTCATGATCTTTCTATTATTAAATGCCTCATGATCTTTTCAATTTTAAATAAATGTCTATCATGAAAGTTATAATTCTCTTATTTCTTTTTTAGTTTTAACAAATATCCCATGTTTCTTTAATGCCTCATGGACTTTCTAATTATTATATGTCTCATAACCAATTTAACTATATTAAATGTCTACTCCTAGACTTTTATAATTCTTTTTAGTTATATTTATTGTCTCATAATTCTCTTTTCTAAGTTTCATTATAAAGAAAATTTAGCATTTGAAAGGCTCTATAAGATGTTAACTTTTATAATTTTACATTTATTTGCTTAAAAAAAATTACAAAATTAGCTTACTTTTAAGAGGTTTTTTTTGTTTTAATTTGTTTTTTGGAGTGTTCTATTTTTTTAATTTTTTCAAAAGGTTCTTATGAAAACGAATTTCAGGAGCGCACAAGTCTAAAATTACTGAAATAGGTGCTCATAGATTGAGAGACATCAAAATGCAATGCAATTTTACTTACACCAAAACCTAGGATGCCTTAAGTTTTTCCATATAAACCACCATCATATGTGTATATGATGCTACCTATAGGGAAAACTTGTGGCAAGACCTAATGCTTCATCTGTATTTAATAGTGGAAATATGATAACATATGCAAAGCATTTGTACAATGTTGAGCTTGTGTACACATACATCATTTGATTGAATAATATAGTATGTGATGTAAAGATACATGAATTGTTTGGAGCAAGGCATAGAATATGTTGTCCTATGCTTCTAGATCTCATTAAAAGTGAATACTTATTTTAGGAAAAATAGATTAGCAATTGGGGATAAAATTAAACAAATCTCTAGCCTTGCAATACTTTTTGACCTTAGAATTCCTCAATTCTTGTATCAACACTTTCTAACATAATTTTAGAAGTTACTGATTTCAAGCAAACACAATCTCTTGCTAGAATCAATATATTTTGTTGATTTGAGATATGAATTTAATTTCAGTCAAAGGTGTTGCTTGAGTAATAGGTGGATGCAAGAGAACATGGAGACAACCTATTGCTTGAGCAACATGTTGGTTTTCAACACAAACTCTCACTCGAATTAAGCAGTTATGTTGATTTAAGCAATAAGCTTCATTTCACTCAAAGGTGTTGCTTGAGCAATAGGTTGCATGCAATAGTTAGCATAGAGGTAACCTGTTGCTTGAGCAACATGTTGGTTTTCAACACATAATTCTTGCACAAGTCAAGAGGTTCTATTGATTTAAACAATAACTTTCATTTCAGTTCAAGGTGTTGTTGATCAATAGGTTGCATGCTAACAAAATAGAGAGACAACTTGTTGCTTGAGCAACACATTGGTTTGTAACACAAACTCTTGCTTGAATCATGAGATTTTGTTGCATTTAACAAAATAAATTTATTTTCACTCCAAGAATTGCCATTTCTTACAAAGAAATGGCAAAAAAAATGTGTATTTGTAGTAAAAAACCATTTAGGTCGACTATGTAAGTACTTCAAAGTATCCATTGGCTACCAAACTTTCATTACTACCATTCACATAAATATCGACACATATCATTGAATCTTTTTCCTAAGATTTTTATTTCAAGACAATACCGTTGATTTTGTTACAAGAGTTACCTAGCATTAATATTATTATCTCTAAATTACCATTGATAAAACTCCATGAATCATTAATATTAGCATCCCAAACTTCTATTGATAATGCTCTAGAATAAAAGGCAACAAAAAAAGAGTCAAAACCTCTC
Organism: Dipteris shenzhenensis; assembly: GCF_047967505.1. Lineage (NCBI taxonomy): Eukaryota > Viridiplantae > Streptophyta > Polypodiopsida > Gleicheniales > Dipteridaceae > Dipteris > Dipteris shenzhenensis. The sequence continues at coordinate 41,035,181 of NC_141597.1, forward strand.
TAGAGATTACACTAAATATTTGATCTATCTCTCCATGTGTATGGGACAAGAAGAAAAAATAATTCCACTTCTTCAAATATTTTCAAACCAACTAGCTTGGATCACAAATGAAATATTTCTCTATTCTTATTTTCTCTCAATTAACTATTAGCTTATCTACGTAAGATGCAAGGTAAACATCCATGTGCATCCTTGATGCTTTGTATTAATTTCATGATGGATGGGCCCATCTAGTTACTATACCTACACTCTCTCCCTTCTCTCCTTCCTCTCCTCCTCCTTCTCCCTCTCTCCTTCCTCTCCTCCTGCTTCTCCCTCTCCCCTCCTCTCCTCTCTCATCTCCCCTCTCCCTCTCCTTCTTCTTGGTTGTCGTGGCTGCTCCCCACACTCTCCCCTCTCCAGTTGCTCTCCCCTTCCCTCTCCCTTCCCCTTCCTCTCTCCCCTTTCCCCTCTCCCTTTGTCTCCTCTCCTTTCTCTTACCTCTCCTCTCCCCTCCCCTTCCCTCTTCCTCTCCCCCCCCCCTCCCCCTTTTCCTCTCCATACCTCCACTCTATGGGACACATAAGGAGTTTGATCTTTATGTTTTCTTTACTATAGTCCTATAAAATAAGCTCTGAGTGGTTACTTCACCATTATTGTTATCAATAGAATTTTATCTTTCAAAGGCATGAAAGGTTATTGGATGTCTTGGATCATTGTTCTCCACATGTTAGTCTACTTGATTCTATTGAAATCTATGACTTGAGGGTAAGGACATTTCTAGCTATTCAACAATGTTTTTTGCCTCCTGCATTGTAAACCATACGTTATTATGTTTGTGAACTTTGATCTCATCTCCCAATGGTTGCTGCATATAAATATCTTCCTCTAAATCCCCATGAAGAAAGATGTCTTCACATCTAGTTGTGCATCTTCTACAGCCACAAGGCTCAAAATCATTGTGATTGAAGTCATTTTAACAACAGGAGAGAATATTTTGGTGTGTGCACGAGGATGGATTCTTAGATGTACTCAAGAAGCACATTCTAGAATCGTAGAGGTAATCACTTTAGAGAAGCTCTCCAACTTGTATAAATACCCCATAATGGAATGAAGCCCACACTCTTTGGGGCATTGTGTTGAGTGCTACTTTGGTATTCCAAGAAATTGTCTTCAAGTGCCCATGCTTCCTTGCACTCCATGTCCAAAAGCATGTTCTAACCTTGCAACTCCTCCTCCCCTCTCCTCCAACCTTGCAACCCCTCCTGTCCCTCTTCTCCTCCCTTCTCCTCCTCCCTTCTCCTCCCTCCTCCTCCTCCCCCTCCTTCCTCCTCCTCCTCCCTTCTCCTCCCTCGTCCTCCTCCTCCCTTCTCCTCCCTTCTCCTCCCTCCTCCTCCTCCCCCTCCTTTCTCCTCCTCCTCCCTTCTCCACCCTGTCCTCCTCCCCTCAGCTCTTGCACCTTCTTTCTCTCCCACTCCTATGCTCCCCCTAATCCCTAGTCCCTCAACCCTTGACCTCCATGATCTATGAGGGAGACGAGTTCTCCGCCATGTTCTCTACCCTGAACCTTGGATCCTCTAAACCCTCAACCTTGGATCCTCTTTCTGATCTATGAGGGAGATGAGTTCTCTACCTTGTACTCTACCCTGAACCTTGGATCCTCTTTCTGAACCTTGAACCTCTCCTAAACCCTGGAACCTTCCTCTAAACCCTGAACCTCCCTCTAACCCTTAAAATCCTCCTAAACCCTTCAACCCCCAATGAAGGCGAAAGCCTTCATTACCCCAATCATGATGATGCACGTTCATTTTACACATGCATGCACTATGTTTGCTTATTAAGCTTAAGCTTATGTCTCTCACCGAAAGACAACCCGAGGTCGTAAGCTACACTTTACTACAAACGACAATATCGATATATCTGTAGGTGAGAAAAAGCCTCAGAACCATGCATACTGAGAATACCTTGCTCTTCCTGTGGAAGCTATGGGAAAGAGCCAACATTGCAGTAGTTGAGTTATCCAAGATTTTCCTTCTTTCTTTTTGGGCCATCTTGAATGCTAGTTTGACTTTTGATGTGGCCACCTTTTTCTTACATTGCAACCTTTGTAGCATACATTGATAGAACCACTGGAAAACTTCTTTGAGGCTATTTGACTTTTGTGCTCATCCAAAATGTTATGTCACAAAAATTCATTTCATGATGTGTAATGAGACTTCTCCATTCCCTGAGTTAACCAAATCGTAGGGCATCCATATTTTTTTATGGAAGATGGTTGTAGATAAAATGCTACTTTTATAATAAAAAAGTCACTTTCTGTTGTTAAGAGATAACATAAGAAAATGCCAGTAAGAAAATAATGAAATTTTATTACCATGTAATGTGTTCTGTTGCAAGTTGTCCAAGATTCTTTCATTGAATTTCCAAAAGTCTTCAGTTTCTCCTCCAATGCACAGTGATCATTGTTGGTCAAAGTTTGTTTGTCAAAAAGTATGGAAAGCTTGTCTAAGGATTGTCATACTTTCGTTTTAATAGTTTGTGCAGTTACATCTGCTTCATGATCTTTAAATGCATTGTGTAGGTGTCTCCAAATGCCATAATGCACTCTTGAAACATAGCGTGATTGTTTGCTTGGTTTTCTCTTGCCCTGTGGCTATGATAAAAAGATTCTAGCCCTCACTCCACCAATACATGGCTTGATGGGCACTTCCGTTCCATTTGTTGATTTTTTCAGATTTGTTGTGATACGAACATCTCCTCCATGGAGATCAATGTTTGACAATACTTTCTCGCTTGAAGTGCATCCTTCCTACACTTTTTAAGATGAAGCTTCCAGGGAAAACCAATATACAAAAATACCAACTTCTCGATGATTCGACATAAAGCATGTAATGTGCATATATGTACATTACACAAAGGGATATCAAGAACGGTTTTGAAATTGGGATCAACCTTATGTTTGTTAGGTGCCTTCCTCCACCATTTGGGATCCATGACATATGTTGGTTCCTTGCAATAAAGGCATGGATATTTTGAATTACCTTCTTTGCTTATGTTGAAGATACACTTAAGCGTCTTGAGGTTGCTACCAACTTTTATATAACAAAGTGTTAGCAATGGACTTACAACGATAAATCCATACATAAGTTAATATAACGATAAGCCCATATTTACCACCGCGATAAGCCCATGTTTATATGTCATGCGAAGGTTTAAACTTTTAAAAAAAAAAGATTATTAATCATTACTTATGGGATTCTGACACAAAAATCTACAGCTAGCATGCATTAAGGCGACATGGAACCCACTTTATAGAGAGAATATGATAGGAGCTTTAATGCCAGCTCATTTTTGTAGATTTTGGAGCAAAGAAAAAGAAGCAAATAGCGAATTTCTTACAAGGCACCAAAATGAGTGCCCTTTTCTCCTAACGTCTACGGCCCACCAAATTTGGCTACATACCGATTCTTGCAATTCTTTTTGCTCCAAGTCCAATGCATGTTGCTCCAAGTCCAATGCACTAGCTTTGTCATGAAGATCCTTTTTCTACCTTTGAAGGTCCTATATAGAGTTGTGCATTGCAACCATGGTACTATTTCCTAAATATGCTAATTATTTTTCTCAGAGTGTACACATCTCTTGCAGGCTTTCATAGCCATTTTTTGAACATGGTTTAATCAATTGCAATAACCAAGAAATCCAACATGTCCATTGCCAAAAACTCGAACAAGTTTATGCATAGTATGAAAAGGAGAGTTCTTTTGGGTGGCAAGGTACATAAGATACAAGGTACATTCCAACCAAAGGTCAATATGCTTCTTTCCTTGACAACAAAGACTATGACACACACTTTCAAAAGTTTCCCTCAATCCCAAATGGTGTGTGCTTGCATATTCAACATCCAACTATAACTTCACATGGTACTTGGTGGAGATGTCCACAAATGGTGCCATGAGTAGTTAAAGAGTGCAAGGAGATCTTGGGGGTTCCTAAAAGAATCCAAGGCATGTAACAATGGCATGGAGGAGGAGGAGGAGAAGGAAGAGACATGGAGAAGGAGTAGGCAGGAGAGAGCAAGGCATGCAACAGTAGGTGTGGAGGAGGAGGAGGAGGCATGGAGGAGGAAGAGGAGGCACATATGTGGAAAAGGAGTAGGTGAGAGAGAGTAGTAGGAGTGGAGGAAGAAGAGGAGGAGTTGGTGTGGAGGAGGAGGAGACGTGGAGGCATGGAAGAGGGGTAGGGAGGAGCATGAAAGGGTGGAGGAGGGAGGCAAGGGGGAGGAGGAGGAGGAAGAGGAGGAGGAGAGAGGGAGGGAGGAGGGAGCAGAGGGAGGGGAGGAAGGGAGGAGGATAGGGAGAATTTTCAAATTCTGAATTTTTCCCCGCTTAGGTGTAAGAGGTGGGCTCACTTGTGGGCTTAACCCGCCTAGGGGGGGGAGGGGGGGGTCTTCTTTGACCATGAGGCTTTCATTAGTCCTAATGCATTCCTTATGAGGACTTTTGAGACCTTGAATCTCCCCTATTGATAGAGAATGCATCTCATGATTAGTTTATCAATAAGCTACATCATCCAAACCCATTCTAAGATGGGAATGTGGGGGTTAAAGGCCACTGTGCCTTTACCTCGGTTATGTACAATACTCAAACACATATATAAATGAATGAAAAAGAAGATTAGGGTGTTCTGCACCCACTAAAACTTGTGTGCCTCTCTGTTTCTCTCTCTCTCCCTCTTCCGTTCTTGCTTCCGTTGAGAGCACTCTCAACTGATATCAGAGCTCGGGTGATCTAGCTGAGCATGCGTGAATGCTTGAAGCTCAGCAGCTCTGTGGGAGGAAGGAGAAGCTTTGTGGGTGACTTTACTTGCATCCAAGTGTGTAGAGACCTTGGAGGAACCTTTGGAAAAGTCACTTTGGTTTTGCGAAGTGGTTTTGAGAGCATGTTAAGTGTTTTCAAAGAAAAAGTCGTTTTTTGAGCTTTTCCCTGTTCCGTTCGATGACAGAGACTTCGTATTGACTTGTAGAGGCAACTATTGCTTGCTTTTGGTGTCCACTTCACTTCTGGGGCTTGGAAACACCTTCATTCTTGAATCTGGGATCATTTCATTGGATTTCTGACTCACTGTGTCAGTTTCTGCATTTTTCTGCTCGGGTGTTGGAACTCAAGTTTGGAGCAACCATTTACAAATCTGTCAGTTCCGTTGGACTCAAGAGGTCCTAAAACTTCTATGTTGCTCATCATTCACACTCTGGTAGAGATTACAAACAGCTTTGTTTCCAAAAACGTTTTTCAGTCCGTGTATTGGACCCAGTGATTGAGACCACAGTTTCCAAAACCGTCTGTCCCATTGCGTTTCGGATGCCTAAAAACCCCTACTTGTCAGTTCTTACGTGATTTGGTGGAGGATTTTCAGAGTTATAGATCTCTGTGTATTCGATTTCATCTCTGTATTATGCATTTTTCATTCTAAGGTTTTGAAACCTTAGATTTATGCCACATGGCAGTGGATAAGTGTTGACTCCCATTTCTCACTCATCGGTTGGGATTTTGGAGTTTCGACAGAAGAGAGATATTTGCAGATTTTCCTGCTGAGTCCGATTATGCAATGGCACCCATGTTTTGAGGCATCTCAGGTTCTATTTTCAGTAGCGGTCATTATCGTGGGACTATAATTTCTTGAGCATACCTTATGCAGATCACTCTGGTTGCAATTTGAGCACTGTGCACTCATTTGTGGTGTGCATTGGGTTGCAGTGGATGATTTATAGGCCATTTGGATGCATTGTGGTCCTTATTGGATGCACTGATAGGCCCAAATTGCCTTGTGGGATGCTATTTTTTATGGATGCTTTGCACATGGATGCTATTTTATGCTGAGGGACAGCTTTGATACATTGCAGGTGATGCACTGATACTGCTATGCTCTCTTGGATGAGATATTATTAATGCATATGCCAGTGGACAGTGTTTATGCTTGAGTCATTTTGCACTTATTGGCATTTTGGATTGCCATTGTAGTTGGCATTTTTTTTTGGGCCAGATTTGCTCATATGGATGCATAGTATATGCACATGAGTTAGATGCTTTGAGACATGAGTTTTGGTGATATTTCACTCTATTGTGGCATACACATTTGGTTGCACCTGGTATTTGGTGTGATTCTCTCTTGTAGGCACTAGCATTTGGGATTTTTGCTTCATTTGCATCATGGCATCCTCTTCCATGTCTAAAAAGGAGTTTTTTAGCATTAAAAAGTTTGATGGGACAAACTTTTCTTTGTGGAAAGAACAAATAAGGGATGTGCTTATTCAAAAGAAGCAGATTGAACCCTTGGCAGGGATTGAAGCTAAGCCTGCAAATATGTCTGAGGATGATTGGAATGAGTTGGATGCATTAGCAAAATCTACTGTTAGACTTCATCTTGCAGAGTCAGTTTATTTCACAGTAGTAAATGAGCAAACTATGGAAGATTTGTGGAAGAAACTGTGTGCCACTTATGAAAAGGAAACTGCCTCTAATAAAGTTTACCTCATGAAGAGGTTGTTTGAGCTGCAGATGAAGAAAGGGGTCTCCATTGCTTCTCACTTGAATGAATTCAATATTATTTTCAGCCAGCTTCAAGCTCAAAAGATGAATTTTGATGCGGAGACTAAGGCAATATTTCTCTTATGTTCATTGCCATCCTCATGGGATACCTTCCATATAGCTGTCAGTAACTCTGCACCTGGTGGAGTATTGAAATTTGATGATGTTGTGGGTAGCTTGTTGGTCGAGGAGATTAGACGAAAGTCTATGGACGGCAACAAGCAGGATGCAGCCTTAAATGTGCAAAGGGGCAGATCACAATTCAAGGGGAAGTCCCAAGAAAGAGGGAAGTATCGTAGCAAATCCAGGGCACGGAACATTGAGTGTTACCACTGTGGCAAGAAGGGCCATATGAAAAAGGATTGCTACAAAATGAAAAGAGAGAAAAAGGATAAGAAAAAGAATGCAAATTGGGGTGCAAATCAAAAGGAAGAGAGTCCAAGGGAGGACAAAGGAAAAGTGAAGATCGAGGAGATCAATGCAGTCACACATGATAGTGACAATGACATTCTCTTCATGTCTAGTTTATTTGCAGAGTTGCTTACCATTTCAGATGATGCATATTCCTAGGATTGGAATTTGGATTCTGGTGTTTCATTCCATGTTACTCCCTATAGGGAATGGTTCTCCACTTATAACAGTGGAAAGACAGGTTGTGCACATCTTGGAAATGACTATGCATGTGACATAGTGGGAGTAGGTGACATAAAGTTTTCTTTTGCAAATGGGTCTGCATTTATTTTGAAACATGTGAGACATGTGCCTAAGTTGACCAAGAGTCTTATTTCAGTGGGTCAGCTAGATGATGCTGGTTTTCACACCACTTTTGGCTTTCAGAGTTGGAAAATTCAGAAGGGCTCTATGCTTTTGACCAGGGGTGCCAAGTGTGGGACTTTGTATCCCTTACATGTATCAAGGGTATTTGATCATGTTGTTGCAATAACCGAGTAGCCAAGCACTTCTTTGTGGCATTGCAGGTTGGGGCACATGAGCCAAAATGGAATGAAATTCTTATGCTGTTTGGGTTATGTACCCATTTGAGTTTCTCTGATTTTGAATTTTGTGAGCATTGTCTTTGTGGGAAGCAGACTAAATCAGCCCATAAAAGAAGGGGAAAGAAAGAGTTTAAAAAGCTTGATTTGGTGCATTTAGACGTATGTGGTCCCATGCCTACACGGTCATTAGGCGGGGCTGAATACTATGTGACATTCATTGATGAAGCAACTAGGAAAGTGTGGGCTTATGCTATAGCTCGGAAGAGTGATGTGTTCCAGGTATTTCAGAAATGGCTGGCCTTGGTTGAGAATCAGTCAGGTAGAACGCTTAAATGCCTACAAACTAACAATGGTGGAGAGTATCTCTCTCATGACTTTTAGCATTTCTGTGATACACGTGGGACTAAGAGGGAGCTCACATCCCCTCGTACTCCAGAGCAAAATCCAGTTGCAAAAAAGATGAATCGTACCATTCAAGAAAGTTTGCAATGCATGCTTTCCAATGCAAGTCTTTCTGGTGGTTTTTGGGATGAGGCAATGAAGACTGCAGTGCATGTGATCAATAGATCACCTAGTAAGAGTTTGGATGGTGGTATTCCTGAAGAGGCATGGAGTGGCAAGAAGCCCTCTTACTCTCATTTGCGTATATTTGGGTGTGAGGCATATGCACATGTGCCGAAAGAGCTTCAAAAGAAGCTAGATCCTAAGTCTAGGAAATGGATCTTCTTGGGTTATGGTGAAAGTGGAGAGATGGGCTATTGTCTCTAGGATCTAGAAGCAAAGAAGATCATACACAGCCATGATGTAGTCTTCAATGAAAAGAAGATGTATAAGACACCCATGAGGGATGTGGAAATGAGGAGAATCACTTTCCAGGATGTGAATCCACCTGCATATGTTGATAGACAGCAAGCTGTGCATGCACCAAATGTGCAAGAAATGGTACCACCAAGTACTCCCATAGGTATACAATCAAGGGTAGATGATGGATCATCTATTGGTGGAAATGATGAGCCAAATGTGGCTGATATGCAGTGGGACAGCAAGCTGAAATGCCCTTGAGAAGATCATCTAGAGTGTCTAGACCACCTGATAGGTTTGTTCCAGGGGTAGAGTATGTGATGCTTACTAATTGCGGGGAGCCTTCTTGCTACAAAGAGGCTATGATGCACGAGGATCAATGCAAGTGGGAGTATGCTATGCAATCAGAGATGAGTTCACTTATGAAGAATAAGACTTGGGACTTGGTTTCTTTGCCACATGGAAAGAAAGCATTGCCATGTAAATGGGTCTACAAAATGAAGATCACAGGTGATGATGTGCCTAGGTACAAGGCCCGTTTAGTCGCTAAAGGGTTCAAGCAAGAGAAGGGTGTGGAATTTGATGAGATATTCTCTCCGGTTGTGAAGATGACCACACTTAGATGCATGCTTGGACTAGTGGCATCAGAGGATATGGAGCTTATGCAGATGGATGTCAAGACAGCTTTCTTGCATGGGGATTTGCATGAGGAAATTTACATGGTGCAGCCGGAAGGCTTTGAAGAAAAGGGAAAAGAGCATTTAGTTTGCAAGCTGAAGAAGAGTCTCTATGGTCTTAAGCAAGTGCCTAGAGAATGGTATCAGAAGTTTGATGCTTTCATTTGGTGGTCCCAGGGTTTTAGAAGGAGTGAAATTGATCACTGCCTCTACACTAAAACGGCTAAGGATAATAGCCTGATAATCTTGGCACTATATGTGGATGATATGCTATTGGCTAGCAAGAATACTTATGAGCTAGATGCATTAAAGGCCAAGTTGCATGAGGCCTTTGATATGAAGGATTTGGGACTTGCAGGTCATATTCTTGGTATGCGCATCACGCGTGATCGGAGTAGGAAACTCCTTTGGCTTTCACAAAAAGAGTATGTTACAAAAGTATTGCAGCATTTCAATATGGAGGGGGGGAAGGCAGTGAGTACTCCATTGCCTCCATATGTGAAACTGAGTCATACAGATAGTCCCAAATCAAATGAGGAAAGGGCCATGATGGCCAAGGTTCCTTATGCATCAGCAGTTGGGAGTCTTATGTATGCTATGATAGCTACTAGACTAGACATTGCATTTGTAGTGGGAGTTGTTAGCCAGTATATGGCTAATCTAGGAAAGAGGCATTGGGAGGCAGTTAAGTGCATCATGAGGTACATAAAGGGTACCAAGGAGATGTGCATCTGCTTTGGTAGAGGAGACATGCGTGTACTTGGGTACACAGATTCAGACTATGCAAGGCATGTGGATAGTAGGAGATCCACTTCTGGTTATGTGTTCACCTTTGCAGGTGGTGCAGTGTCGTGGATGTTTCGCGCACAAAAGTGCGTTGCTTTGTCTACCACAGAGGCTGAGTATGTTACAGCCACAGAGGGTTACAAGGAGGCTATATGGCTTGATCAGCTAGTGGGAGATTTGGGGATTCATACAGGTGTACCGACATTGCATAGTGATTCCATGAGTGCTATTCAGCTAGCACGGAATCTGGTCTTTCATGCAAAGACCAAACACATTGAGGTCAGGTACCATTTCATTAGGGAGGTACTTGAGGACAAGCACATAGAGCTTGTCAAGGTTTATACAGATGATAACCCTGCAGATATGCTAACGAAGAGTCTACCTAGTCAGCGGTTTGAGTATTGTCGTGTATTGATGGGCATTGGATAGTATGCTCACTGGTTGTTCTCCCTTAAAGGCACATTGTCCTTTAAGTGGGAGGTTGTGGGGATTAAAGGTCACTGTGCCTTTACCCCGGTTATATACAATACTCAAACACATATATAAATGAATGAAAAAGAAGATTAGGGTGTTTTGCACCCACCAAAACTTGTGTAGCTCTCTGTTTCTCTCTCTCTCCCTCTTCCGTTCTTGCTTCCGTTGAGAGCACCCTCAGGGAAAAGGAATTACAGTTTGTGGATGAAGCAAGAGCATTACATCAAAGACATGAAGCCCAGAAGACTGCAAAACGTTTTAGGTTTGGGGGAAGGGGGTCTTTCACCCTACCATAGGGCTTTCATTAGGTCTAATCCATTCCTTATAATCCACTTTTTAGAGCCCAAACCTCCCCTAATGATAGAGAATGTATCTCATGGTTAGCATGATCAATAAGCCACACATCTAGGCCCATTCCAAGATGGGAAAAGGAATAACAGTTGGTGGATGAAACAGAGAGCAAGGAGAGAGCATTGTCAAGGAATGAAGCCTAGAAGACTGCAAAACATTTTAGGTATTATGTGGCACAATCCAAAGAGCCTATTTTACAAGTGGAAAGGTGAATGCGTTCAAAAAATCCAAGATTTAACTATATTTTTTGCACTTAGAATGTGTACCTTTATTTGATGGAAATGAATACTTACCTTTATTTAATGGGAGGAATCTTGATCTTGTAAATGAAAGTCACTGTAGATTAGGTATTTGTTGTAATTATCATCACTATAAAGTATTGGCTGTAGCAAATCGATTAAGGGTGAATAAAAGTCTAGGAAAATTTATCATAGATTCATGTAATTCTAGCAAGAGCTAATGACACGAGACATTAACCTCAACTAATAGGGTAGGAATAATTTCTTGAAGCTTCATTAAATGGTCAATAGTCTTGTCCATATTCCATCGTGCAACCAAGCTATAATCATGGCTTTATTGTTGCAAAAGATGTTTGTTAGGTTGTATCAAATCTAAGTCGAATCTTGTGATCAATAAATGGCCATATGTTGATTAGCAATATTTTTCAAAATTCAACACTAAGCGAAAATCAACAAAGCTCTAGCATCTAAAGAATATTTGAGTGGATTTGAATGAGGAGACTCCTGCCAAGAAGTCAAAGGGTAGTGTAGCATAGTTTCAAGGATTCTTAAACTTTCATTCCAAATATCATAAGAGTGTGATGCATTCTTTGAGTGCTCAAGAAGCCCTAGGGGTTCACTTTTACTAAGAACCTTGTCACATTAGTGTCTAGACGTTAACAAAAATCCCTTGTACTTAAAGAGATTTCTCAAAACGTAGACCCATTTAGTACAACATTATAGGTATGGGTATGAGGTTGGATTCCACAAGAGTCCCCTTGTTAAAAGTACACCTCCAATAAAAAATATTCCCTTTTCTTGTAAAAAATACATCCTTTTTTACATGTCATGGTGGTTCAAGTAAAACCAAGAGTGAATCCCCTAGGTCAACAATGAGATTATGCCTTGAATGTACCACTTAGAATTCAACTCCTTATGAGTCAAAAATATGCAAACAATCCTCAAGATTTGGCCCCAACTATGTGCCTTTGAGCTTGCCATACATGGAGTCTTACGAGTCAAAAATATGCAAACAATCCAAACAATCCTCAAGATTTGGCCCCAACTATGTGCCTTTGAGCTTGCCATACATGGAACCTTATGAGGGGGAGGTTCATGGGGAGTAAAGATGCACTAGGAGGTGGAGCATAGAATTAGGACGGCAAAGAGGAGTAGAAGGCCAAGGGGGAGGGTAGAATGTTGGATACAAGGGCAAGGGAAGGGTGTGGTTCTAGTATCGACAGAAGGGAGATTATACTGTGGGGGCTAACAACGTGAAGGTGTGAGGGAGAGACTGAGAGAAAGGAAACTATGAGGAAGGGAAGAGTGGAAAAAACTAGAAAAATTCATAGAGAGGAAGGGGGAGGGGATATTTGAAACAAGACAGGGGGTAGACTAAAAGCATTGTGGGGAGTACAACGGGGAAGGAGAGGGGGGCGGGGGTCCAGGGATGTGTTTTTTTTTTGTTTACAAGACATCAATACAAATAAGAAGGACTGAATGGGGAGTAACGGAAAAGAAGAGAGGATAACGACATCTTACGCATTCCCAAATGCTCACCATATGTCATGCAATTTTCATTGTAGGATATTAGTTTATCAATTAAACAAGAAACACACCCTATGCTCACATGCATACTCATTGATGCTACTGAGGGAGGGGAAAGAGAGGAAGAGAGGAGGTGGAGGAGATTGGGAAATACAAAATGGGCCAAGGGGACCATTGGAAGAAATGAGGAAAGGGGAAGAGAGTGAAGATCACCCACATAAGAAAAGAGGCATGTATTACACAAGGGAAGTGTTTATAATGGGGGAACGGCTATAGTGGGACGAAGTTTGTGGAGATGTATCAATATATCAGATTCATTCTTGAAGTTAGTTGGATTCAGTCAACTGAGTCTACCTAGGACCTAATAGAAGGGCCCCTGTCTACCTAGGCACCTATATAAGGGATAGGGACAAAATTTGATGAGCTAGTTACATGGTGTATATGTTTCTACCATCTACTTCTTTGAGTGCTACCCATGGCCTCCCGTTCCTAAAGGTCCTATTTCCATGTTAAGATTTTGCCATCCATTATTAACTTAGTCTCCCTTTGCGCTTCATTATTTGATAGTACAACTCCTCTAAGTGAGAGGACAAGCCGATGTTCGACACAAAGTCATCCTACTTTTCCAATTCATACTGCCCACATGGTTGGACTATTTTAACTACTGCGTATATATTGTGCCCATAAAAGGGTTGCAATAAAAAAAATGTAGCCACCTCCTTCACGACTTTTATCCCCCCTCATTGGACTATTCCCATGGAGTGTGTCACAAATATTCTCTTGCTACGTCCTCATGGTCTTGCACAACTTACATTTAGCACAGGAAACCACACTAATAATACTACATAAAATATTTGCTACATCCTCCATGGCAACTTGGCCTTGCACACGTGCACCCACGTGCATAGACACACACCCATGTACATGAAACAAAATTTTTATGTATGAAGAGAAACTATTGTAAGCTACCCACTTTGAAGACTACTTCAAAAAAAGAGCTCAATTTCAATGATATTATTCACACTTTACAAAGAAAAGGCCAATGCTTATAAGGTTTCTCAACTATACTTTTGGAACTCATCTTAAATGTGCATTCAAAATTTGATGCAAATTTAGACGGATAAACAAAGAGTCCTTATAGTTTTATATATCTAGCTTATTATAATTATACATGCCTTTCTATCATAAGAATATCAATATTAATAACAAAAATTCTTATACATTTGTGTGAAGATTAATAGGCATTAGTTTCCAAAATGCCTTACTAGATGAAAATCAAACATCAATTTTCAAAGTGCATCAATGCATGAAAAGCAAAGAAAGATGTTTGTGTGCGCACTTGTCCTACCTTCTAGCAATAGAGCAATGCTACTCAATAAACTCATGAATGTCGCAAGATCAAGGAAGGGAAGAGGGAAGGTTTTTATGTGTTATACTTGATTGACATTTGAGTATTGCATGAAAACTTGAAGAATTGGTTGAATAGTGACACTAAAGGCTATGAACAAAAAGGATATTGCATCACTACTTCAACATCTACCAAGGGATTATGAGCAACAAATCTTAGTGGCAAGAGCTAACAATTTAAAGACTACCAAGCTGATACATCATGTGATCTAAGGGATAACTCATTGACTATGCACGTGCTTGGTTTGAAGGAGATTAATGTGTAATGCCAATCCTTCAAAAGATAAAATGCACGATGTAAAGTGATGCTTTCTTATTTGAAAGTGCAAACTAATCACACAAATAAAGTGCTCAAAATGACCCTCATTAATTAACCTTCATATGACTAGTAACTAGCACATGCTTTGTGAAGATTTTTCAAGAAAGCACTAGTAATACAAAAATACAAGCAAGAGATCAAGTTATGAGGTGTTTGTATACCAACATGAACAAGTTGTATTGCAAGGAGCATCTCACTCCACATTCTCTACACATGTTTAAGATACAAAGATAAGAGTTCCAAGCCATAGAAGATGAAGTTAAGAGGTGTTCGCATACTATTACGAACAAGTTGCATTGCAAGGAGCATTCGACTCCACATTCTCCGCGCATGTTTAAGATGCAAGATAATAGTTCAAGGCCATAGAAGAACCTTGTAAATGAACCTTATCCACCTATGTAATGTCACATCACATGACCATATTTTAGCACTAGGTCTAAATATTGATCTTCACCACTCCTGCCAATGGATATTTGGTCTATGAGATTGTAAAGTACTAAGCACATGACTTTTGATACTTTTTTACATGATACATATTGGTTACACAAGTTGTCCACACACTTGGCACATGAGACAAGACACTTGATACTAGTTCCATGAGTTGCTCGGCCACATCATACTCGTGTTTTCCCATGGGCAAGGTATATGTTTTTGATTCTTTGACACGATTGAGTTCAAGAAATTTAGACCTTCCTCTTGAGAAATGTTCCACCAAATACTTCAAGTTTTAGTGAATACATGACATATCAACAAGAATTGACAAGCATTCATGTACATCATTTTACATGACACATGATCTAACAAAATAGCAATACCATACAAATAACATTTTCATAAGAACAAGACTTCAGGTGACATGAAGACTTCTTACTTTATTATTCTCCAAGTTGCACTATGTTCACAAGACTGCCTGGTTCCGTAGTCTCATAATCTAGTTACTCCACAGTTCTCACATACCAATTAGTATACCTCTTTGATAAGAAACAAAACTTCCTATCCACTTGACACCATGAGCATCAATACCACTTGCTTCATGAGACACAGTTAGCCCCACGTCAATTGCGAAAGATTTTGGAATATTAACCTTGGTTCTCAACATCCTCTTCATGTATCTTCCTCAACATCGAATGTACCATTGGTAACTACAGCTTTATGAACTGTTTTATTGCACTTGAAACACCCATGCTTAGAGAGCTTTTCTTTTGACAATCCTTCTCCTTATGTCCCCTGACTTAAGAGTCTCCCTGATTGCCATGACAGCAAAGCTTAGGAGTATGTTCCCATGACTTGACGTCTTTCAAGTATGTCCCCATGAGCCCTTGTCTGCAGACTTGACCTCTTGCAAATATGGGATGATGCACTGACTATTTCAAGATGCATGTTCCATGCGTTCTTTGGACCTGTAGGTAGTGCTCTTCTAGTTGCCAACTTACAACTTTATTCATGGTTTTCATCCTAAGCCTGGTGGTTAGAAGACACCTTCTCATTTGGTTGACTCCTGAAGCACCTTTCCCCAATGCTTGATGTGATAATCTCAACCTCTTCCCCTTGCACATCAATAAATTTACCAAGACTAAGGCTTTTCCTTTGTCCTAAAATTCTGTGTGGCACTTGAGTATGTCTCAGAGAAGTCATTCCAACCAGACAAGGAACTTCAAGACCTTTAGTATGTTGACAATCAATATTTCATGAAAATTTTGTTGAGACAAAAATTAACATGTAAACTTCTGAATAGCAATTTAACTGCATAACCAATTCTAGAAAATTCTGAATTCTTTAATCAAAATCTCTACATTGAAAAGAAGACCTAAGAAAAGAATCTTTCAGATTTATATTACATATTTTGAACCACTGCATCAATACAAAGAGTTCTATCTTTACTCCTCTCATTGTAAACGAAAGTAAACATCTAGCTGTACAATCTTCCTGTAGACTCTCCTCATACTCATTCTAGATACGGCAAAGAAGTAATTTTATTCAAAACTCGGAGCAGTAGGAAGAGCCTAGAAGTAAAATCCCAAGTGGATAAGTTGAGTAGAGCTGATCTTACAAGTATATGCATTACACAAAATTAATGTTGTAAAAGCAAAGCACACAAGTAGAAGAGACTCTTTTATAGAGAGTCTATGCTCACAAGTTTCCTGATAAATCCTCAGAGTAGAGGTACTGAGAGAAAATACCCAATGCAACTAGTCTTAAGTCTCCAACTCAAGCCAGATAGTCACCAGTCTTACACAAAATCTGCGTAGCAGCCATGAAAACAATACAAAGCACACTTTACCTTTTTCTGGAAGGGAAAAAAAAACAATACAAAGCACACTAAGTCACATCTAATACTCCCCATCACAAAGCAAAGGAACCCAGCGTACCAAATCTACCCAAAATAAAGGCTGTATTCTGCCAAAACTTTCAGGATGTGTAAGCAGCCCACAGACCAAAATGAGACAAGAAACTAAGAAAGCAGCAAGACAAAGCACAGCACTCCACCATCAGATAAGTATTTCTCCTACTCTTTTTTAATGATATATTGTGCCATCACAAGCTTGGAGAAAATGCAATAAATATCTAATTACTTGTAAAGCTAAAATTTGCTCTGCTTCCTTCAGGCACAAACATGGCAGTTAATAGATAGGAGTCTTCTCTACATCATCCAGGATGCTCAGTCTCGCTGGCTTTGCCAAGAAATCAGTGAACTCTTGGAAAGGTGATTTTGTAAATCGAGTCTCCCGCCAAAGATCAGGAGTCAAGAACCCATAGGTCTTCAAGAGACAATCAAAAGTTGCCTGCATCAGGTAAAGATAACCACAATTACCAAAATGGAATGACAAGATTACCACACAAGCAATTATCACAAGCAAGTGCATGACTTCCTATATAAAGACTACTGCATACTCAAACTCGGATATCGTATCTCAGGACACTGCATTAATCATCATTTAACCAGTTCTAGATCAACTTATCTTACAAAGCCACATCAGAGAGGAAGTTCAGGATTAGCATACGGAGCAGTGAGAAGAGAAAGTAGGTACGCATCGGAGTACAGAGTCAAAGCATCTCAGATTTTTTTAGACATGGACTTTATCAACAACGTGAAGGACTGTTACCTTCACAAAATTTCCCAGCGTTTTTGTGGAACCTCGAGAGGATGTGAACACGTCTTCAATTCCAGCAAACTGCAAAACCTTCTTCGGAACGCGGGCAGCCACAATTCCAGAGCCCCGAGGTGCTGGCACCAACCTGACCGTGACAGAGCCGCACTTACCGGTAACTTTGCAGGGAACCGTATGAGGCTTGCCGATCTTGTTACCCCAATAGCCTCTACGAACAGGAATGACAGAAAGCTTTGCTAGGATTATAGAACCACGGATGGCGGTAGCAACCTCCTTGCTGCACTTAACGCCCAGGCCCACGTGCCCATTATTGTCGCCTACAACCACGAAAGCTTTGAAGCGAGTGCGCTGGCCAGCTCGGGTCTGCTTCTGCACAGGCATGATCTTCATGACCTCATCCTTGAGGGCGGAACCGAGGAAGTATTCGACGATCTGGTGCTCCTTGATGGGGAGGGAGAAGAGGTAGATTTGTTCGAGGGAGCGGATTTTGCCTTCTTTGACGAGGCGACCGAGCTTGGTGACGGGAACCCATTTCTCCTCCTCTTCACGGCGGGGACCTCTGCGGGGACCTCGACGGTCACCACGGCCTCTGTCGCCACGGCCTCGACCGAAGCCACGACCGAAGCCACCACGTTCACCTCCTCTCTCCGCCATGGCTGTCCTCACCTGCAGAAGCTTGAGCTCGAGCTCGCCCTCGCCCTCGCTCAAGGAATCCTCGAAGCCAGCAAGAAACACTCTACACAGAATCTCACTATTTCTTTGGCAAGAGAACTCATCAATTGTCCCCTCTCAAAACCCTAATCAGCAAATGAGCAGTAACGAGAGTTAGAGGAGGGAGCGTGGAGCAAAGTACACCAGGCCGGAAAAGAGCTAGAGGTGTGTGGAGCAAAGTAGCAGAGCATGGGCGGATCCCAGCCCGGTGGCACAGTGGAATCGTAGCCACGATAGATGTGGCTGATGACAGCCACCACCACCGGGTAGTAATTCCCACAAAAGTAAACCATGAAGTAATTCCCACAAAAGTAAATCGTGAAGCCTAATCACTTCTAATCCCTTATTACCATGCACTCTAGTACTCTCCTGAGCATGTAAGCCCGGTGACTGGTAATTTACTGCACTCGTAAGTAAGCTCGGTGGTGGTAACTGGAAGTTGAGTAATTGCGGGCCACTGCGGTGGCTGGTAATTAACTGCTAGTTCGGTAGGTCTTAGCTGCCACCACAGACGTGGCTGGGAATCTTAGATGCCACCACCTCTAATCATTCATTACCATGCAAGTTAGTACTGTCACCTTGAATTAATCAAAATTTCGGCCAACCACTGCTCTGCAACATGCAGAACGCATTGAACATTGAAAAAAACCAAATGATGGAGGAGCTGAAAAGGGAGAATGCAGAAACCAGAAAGGTGATGCAGGAATTACAAGAGAGCTTTAAGGCTAGGAAGGATGGGGCAGAGAGCAGCCGCGGTGGAGAAGATAACGAGGCATCTCCCAAGGTCAGGAAGGATGCAGAGAGTAGCCACGGTGGAGCAAGTTCCAGCCACCACGGTGGAGCAATTTGCAGCAGCCACGGTGAGAGTTATTTTTCGAAACACTATTGGAAGTCCAAAGAGTAAGCTACAAGACCCTACAAGAAGATCACGATAGATGTGTGCACGAGCTTGTTGTGGCTTTCGACAGTTTATGAAAAGTAGTCCGTCGTTTTGAGAGATTTCTAAACAAGAGTGGAAGTCTTGGAAACGGCCCATGAAGATGTTTTTCAGCAATTTACGCATCTTCAATAGATGCTGAGGGATGAGGGAGGAAGGAATCAAGAAGCAACTTTGTCATGTACAGAGCAAAACTATGGTATTGACGGCCGCAATAGTTAAATCGGATGCCTATCCTGCTATGCAGCAGGGTCTGAAATGCATGGTCTGCCATACCCCCATCATCGATGACTTGTTGTATCCGATGGCCTGCGTGCTACCACCCTGTGCACTTTTTTTGCTTTGGAGTGTTTGTGCATACGAAATCTAGGTGAAGAGAATCCCATTTGCCATTGCCCAGGTCATGGACAAATGAAATGTGCCTGCCTACTACAACTATCTACGACGAGAAAGTAGAGGTTGCAGCTCAATTTGCCATTTGGGCAAAAGATCTTAAAGACAAGGAGCTCAAATTGAAGAAGGCCAAGATGTGAGGAAAAGGAGCTTGAAAGGAAGAACAAGCCCCCTTCAGGAAAGGAGCAAGAAGGGCCGAGCCTGCAACCAGGAAGCTCAAATCAAGGAAAGAGGAAGCGGCACGAAGGGATGCTGCAGAAAGGAACCAGCCCCATTCTAGAAAGGAGCAAGGAGGGTCGAGCCTGCAATCAGGGAGCTCAACAAGGAGTCTTTGAGATTGTAATCTATGTAATCTCTGTGTAATCTATTGAATTGTTAATCTTCTCCAGAGTTTACTCGGGCAATATTTTCTCAGCTATGTGACTAGATAGTGTCCTTTGATCCACGCCAGTGTCGGTGATAATAATGAGATGAAAGATTTCGATTAGATCACTAATCTGAGACTGAAGGATTTCGATTAGTGAACTAATATGAGACGAAAGATTTCGATTAGACAACTGACATGAGACTAAAGAATGAGAAGGTCGGGCTCAATGAACTCAAAGATTTCGATTACCAAACTAACATGAGACTGAAGATTGAGAAGGTTAGGCTCAATGAACTCTCTCCCTATTTAAGTGCAGCGCAAACACAACTAAGAGCCCATTATGAAATCTAGCCCCAAAACTCTGTACACTGATCCAAACTCTGTACATCAATCCACCTATAGCCGATCCACCTACATCAAATATATGGCATACCCAAATAACTTTGGAATGCTGTTGTTTTATCTAAAAACGATGTTGGATGGCATCCTCGTAGAAACAAACCTAGAGAAGGAGGAAAATAGCTGCAAGGAGGACATGCTTCGGTTGCGGGTGTATTACTTGGAGTCGGCAAAGACAATAAATATCAATTTCCCTAGCTATTGTTTTTCTTACTCCTTTAAGGTACTTGTCAAGCTCATGATGTAGGTTTCTTTTGGCAGGACATGGCGCGAAGATATATAGAGCGCAAAGACCAGGATGAAGAGGACCCCAGTGAAAGGACTTACTATGGGCATATAAGTCGGTAGAGTCAAGCAAGCAGTGTGTAATCTGAGTGTGTGGTGAAGAGGTCTGCCATTGTGCATCAGACTGGCCTAAATAGCTGGGAGATGCTTGCCATAAAGAGGCTAATAAGATAGTTGGGAGTTTGGAATTTCCTTGAAAAAGCAAAATGTCATCGTATTTTGAAACAATAAAAATCTTTCAGACATATCTTGGACTTGTGGACTTTCTCATGGTGCTCGTAATACCTGATTTTGTATCGACCTGCTTCCAATTAGTACTTAAATGTTTTAAGTAGCCCGGTGGTTAAAATCTGATGGTTAATGATAACCAGTCTAAAGGGCACTAGCACTGTGCAACAAATTTTAGGATAGCATGGTAGTAGTGTAGGGATAGCACGGTAGTAGTGCAGGATAAGTTATCACCTGTGCGGTGTTGGTTTGCACTAGGATATTAATAGCCACCAGCATGGTGGTTTGCTTCTATTATTACAACATGAATGGATTTGTAGGATGTGTGGATTTGCTATGGGAAACCACCGTGGTGGTTTTTGGGATATACTAAAAACAATCATCGGATTTACCATTTGGGATTTACAAAAACAATTTAATAAAACTAGCATGGTGGTTGTTTGGGAAAAAGAAGCATAGTCTCAAATACAAATTCCATTTTGTAGGACAAGTGGACATATTGTTTCCTTGCAATGAGACTACATAAATTTTCTTAGTACTATCTTAGTCGTCCTCGTCCACGGCTCCAAGACACCCCAAGATGTGCTCATGCATGTCTAAATCCAATTTGAAGACACTCTTGCCCTTCTTTCATTGTGGCACAAGTTGCATATGGAACTTAATAGCTCTTACTAGATGAGAGTACACACATGTTTGTGGACTCTTAATGCAGCAATTCATAATTGCGGCCTCTCTTGGATGTTTTTTGGTAACAAAAAGCTCCGACTACTACATTCCACTTCTCATAGGTTGCTCCCCAATTATCCTTAAATGTTTCCTCAACCTTGTACTTAGGTTTTGTGCAATGCAACAGAAAGTATGGGTCATCTTCCTCGTTCTCCCTAGAATCTGCAACAATTGCAAAGTTATCCCCCTCTTCTAGACAGCCAGTGAGGTCATTGAAACTCTCCCCAAATTGTGGCGAGTTGTTTGTCTCTCCATTGTTTGTCACTCCATCTAAACGTAGAGGGAAAACTTGAACTCGCTCCCATGTCTTTAGAGTTGCAGTGTTCTCACAATTGTCATGATTCCCTATGATGCATGCACTATAGAAACAAGAAAGTTTTCTTGTTTTAATCAGTTGGTTGTTTGAAAAGCCCCATATGCTGTGCAGACCACGAACTCCTTTAATTTTCTCGCAATCGTGCCGACTTCTTCTTTGCACTTCATCCACTTTCACTTCATGGAACACTCTTTGTACTACAGCATTTTTACGGCTTTGTTTACTGTATGTTGAATGCATGTCCATGCTAATTGGTGTTTAAATAGAGCTTGCCTAATAATAGCACCGCATCCATCATGTTCACCCTTGCCATGGATAGACCCAAAGAAATTCCACATCATGTCTAGACCGGTCAGGGATTTGAACCTTGAGACGAAGTAGAATCCATGAGCTGATTTAAATTGAGAGGCAGCATCCACACCCAATGCTATTTTATATTTTCTGCATGGGGATTTTCCTTTTTCAGCCATTCCCAGTGTAGTAGAAAAGCATGCTGCACAAATAGGATGTCATGTTTTCTATCATTTGAAATGTAGAAATGGTACATGCATTGCACTGACTTGGACTCCTGTGAATTAGCAAGCAGATTAGCATCAAGCATGGAAGAATCAAGCAAATGACTGTATGTGATATGCACAAGAATTGTTATCTGCTTGTTGTACTAGTGAGCACTTTGTATCTCATCTTATTCTTGATAAAAATAATTTTCTGCAAAATCTATGATAGATACAATAGTGTCACGGGGAAAATTGGCAAGGCACATCCTGAACTGCTTATCTTGCCAGCTGGCCGTGAAATTGTGAAGCACATATTTTTGGATGGATTGAACCGCGTGACCTATAAGCTCCCTTGGCTGGGTGCTCTTATATGACAGTAGCCATCTCTTTTTATCGGATCCTTCAACATTGACACTTTCAAAACTCCTCCATTTTAGAGCAACATGGTTGTCTTCCCTCATTTCATTTGGATAGACATTGAATGTCTTCTTCTTCAGCTTCAAACTGCAATGCTTGCATGCCACCGCGAATTCTTAGGCCACAAAAACCTGCCTTCCCTTGCAACACATGATGAGGATCTAGGTGGCCTACAGACTGTGCATTCATTGGGGAGGCATGGGTATCGATCCCCATGGAGCAATGCTCCAATACGACCAGAAAGTCATTCATATCTTGCCAGCCCAGGTCAAAGCCTATGTGTGTTTTGCAACAATAAACATTCCTGTCTTTGAGTTTTCTGACATATGTTTTGCAACAATAAACATTCCTGTCTTTGAGTTTTCTGACATACCAGGGCTTACAATGCTTAAAGCTTCTCTGCCCAATTGAAATGTCCAGATTCTGATCCATAAACTTGAGATACAACTGCGTCTACTGACCCAACATGCGGGAATAATAGAACAATGAGCCTCCTTTTTGCTACTACTGAAAGAATACAAAACATAGTCTAATTAAAGTATATAATGAGGCAAAATAATTTTCAACCACCACGCTGGTTTAGGACAGTCACAATTTCAATCACCGGGTTGGTTTAGGACACATTTAGGATAGTCAACCACACTGAGCTGGTTTGAGACATGTTTAGGATAGTCACAATTTTAACCATCGGGATGGTTTAGGACACTATCCACCAGGATGATTTAGCTTGATGGTCTCAACTTTACATATTAGACAATAACAAGTATATTGCTTTTCATTTCTGAATTTCACCATTAGAAAATAACAACATATTGTTTTTCATTTTTGAATTTCATAATTTAATTGTGGTATATGACCCGAATAGCACAAAATTAAATTTAACGAATTTAAGTACTAAGAAACACAATAATTTCAACCACCGAGCTAGTCAATAACTAATGTCTGTTGAACTACACTAGTTCAGAACAATCACATAACTTGGTGATTGAGCTGAAGCAGCCACGGTTGCATGATGTTCCAACCACCGGGCTGGTTTAGTAAAATAATAATATATTGCAATTAATTTTTGCTCAACCATGCCACCAGGATGGACAATAACTAATGTCTGTTCAACCACGCTGGTTTAGGATAATCACATAATTGGCGATTGAGTTGAACTAGCCTACGGTTGCATGATGTTCCAACCACCGGGCTGGTTTAGGACAATCACATTTAGTCCAAGCCTGGTTTAAGAAATGAAACAAGTAAACTATCCCAAAGCTCAATCACAAACAACCACCGGGCTAGTTTGGGCATCACTGACCTGCGTTATATCTAGCATGTATATGATGTGCTTCTCAAACACCTTGCGTCCTGTCCACTTCTTATAGATGTCCTTCGCTTGTATGTATTTGGTGTTGATATCGCTTGTATGTATGTGTATGCTTGATAAGATTGTGAGTATCAAGTGGTAGCAGAAGAGTGAGTCATATAAATAGGTGGGCCTCATGTCCATGTGTGCTCAATAATGTAGAAGAGATCACATGCCAATCATGTAGAGGGCATGTGGAGGAGTGGTCTCAAGTTTTGAATTCCTATGTGGGATGTGGACATTTGGAAAAGAGAGGGTCCCTATGGGCTCCATGAGGGAAGACTCTTGACTTTCTAAAATTTTAAAGAGTCATGAGCATGAAACTTGTCAAAATGTGCCCAAAAGGACAATTGGTGGTGACCCATGTCCTTATGTCACCAAGGGGCGAAGGTATCTACTGGTTGGAAATGTATCAAGGTAAAGGAGGGTAAGAATTGCTCTATAAAACGAGCTTCTCTACTTCTTCTCAAGTGCCTCATTATTTTCCTTGTCTACCTCCACCCATTTTACCTACTCACCCTAGTGAATTAGGCTCTCCCTTCTGTACTTCTCTTCAATATGAAGCTCTCTCTTGATGTCTTGAATTAAACCTGTGCCCTTTTCCTAGTTCTTCTCTTATCTCTCCCCACTTTGCTTCAAAGCTTCGTGTGTCCATGTGAGGAGGTATTTTCGAGATCTAATATGAGTGAATCTCCAAATCTCTTAGGTGACCTGAATCCACTATGAATCATGGATGCCACTATAATACATAGGGAAATTGCTATCTTCCAAACAGAGGCAAATTCAAGCCTGGTATGGATAGTTTTGATAGCATTGAGTAAAACTATCATAAGTTTTTGCTCCAAAATCTAATTTAGATAAAACATATATCACAATCTTTATCTATTGATGTATTTATATCTTTATTTTAAGTAGAAGAATAGAAGATATTGTTGTCTAAGTAGCTGAGTCTATTGTTTGGGACAATTTTACTAGTCTATAGTAAAGTTGTAATAACTCTTTACTCAATTGTCCAATTTCAACTCTTCTTATATGGATGCGAAGCTCTCTTATATCTCTATAAGTTTATGATATCCATCCTTTCTAATATCTCTTTTGTTGATGTATCAATTCATCTTTGTGCATTGCTAGTTTTTCTTTCACCTAGTTAAATCACTTTCTGGTGTGTGTCTTGAAGCCTTTCTTTATTGAATTAAAGAAAATAGTAAGGATATCATCCTATTACTTTTTGCAATTGTTATTGATTAAAGCCTACATAGTAGTGATTTAAATATACATAGCATTGATTCCATTTTCTTTTGTTTGTGATGCAAAAAACTAGAGCAAAATCAAACAGCTTGGACTTCCCTTGTCCAAAGCAATTTTCTTACACACATTGAATCAACAAGGCTTGAAAAGGAGAGGTGAGAAGGGCTGGTTATTCTAGAGAAGGATGATAGTATGAAGAGCTTCAGCCCTCGCTCCGATCCTTTGAGAGTTAATCACTACAATGTCTTTTGTTACGATATGAAAGATTTTACTGCTACTATTCCCAAACGTGGCTACAAGTTAGCCATTGGAGACATTCCCTATGGCTTCACGCTAAAGCAAAGTGTAAATGACATTGCTAGATAGGACATAAACAAATTGATGCCATGGTTTTGGCATTCAAAGCGCACAACGTAGCTCTAGCCAAGAGCTTTATTATTTTTCATTTCACTACTTAGGTAGCATCAGGTGCAAAAGCACTCATGGATCACTACCATTCTTGGGAGAACCTGATGGTAACTTCTTTATAACTTTGCTCAATAGTTTTTTATTCATACAAAGATTTATTTCGGCACATTTGAACATATTATAATGTTTCCTTTCATTGATTTGATCATTAGAGTGAAGACTATTTTGGAGCATGTTTCCGGAAATAAGATGATCCGTCCTTTTGAGATGATGTCTGTTTGCTAGTTCTCTTCATTTGAGAAGACCATTTAATAGTCTTACATTGTTCACGCATGAATGTTAATAATGTGTTTCATTTTCTTGATGTGACTAGAAAATGTAGATATAGTGATGGTAACAAAGCCAACATCAACCCATACCAAATGCCTCAACGTTTAATCAATGAACTTCTAGATTTGTTCACTATCTAGGATGATTGGTTTCTATGCAAGGACTAGAACAACCACTGTTTGTGCTCTTCAAAAGAAGAGGAACTATATTGCTATAGAGAAAGACACTTTGCAAGCTGCATTCATCTTACAAAAGGTCTGCGCCATCAATAATATTCTCAATGTTGATGATTAGAAAGTTGGTGTTAAATCCTATGTAGATAATGCAACAATATAGATGGCGTCTAGAGAGCCTCAACCCGCCTTTACTAATGAAGAAATATGAGCTGGCAGAGTTGTTTGAGGATGCATCACAATGGTTGGTCCAAATCCCGCAGAGGAAACAACAAACCAACAAACCACCCAAGAATCACCAGATAGATAGATACTAGACATTTGAGATGTTGGTCCTTTGATATGTTGAGTTGTTGAATATCATGTTATGACAGTTCTCTTTTATTGAGTTGGAGAGTTGGATATTCATTTGAATCTCATGTAATGATAGTGCTCTTTTATAAGATGAGATCTCTTTTCTTTGTTTTGGAGTATACAATTGTCATGGCAATTATTTTGAGAATTATTATTTTTCTTAATTTATAGTGTTTATATGTTATTGCAATTAATATTTTTTATAAATCTGGATTATTGAATCTTTCCTTATTTTACCATAATGTTTTAATTTATTTTTTTAGGCTTCCAAATGTACAAAATTTCAAATTTGAAAGATTTTAATACAGTTTCTCTTGAAAGAGGGAGAGGAGATCAAGATTGTCTTATTTGATGCTTCTATATTCTTTAAAATGTTTGTCATACTTGTATAATAAATCAAGAGGAGATGGGGCCACACATCATGTGGTCTTACCCCTGGGGTTGGGGGTGGGGCCCCCCCCCCCCCCCCCCACACACACACACACAATAATTTGATTAGTAAATGTATCACACACATACAGACACTTATTTCTGTACACACACACACACACACGCACACACACACGCACGCACACACACACACACACACACACACACACACACACATGTATACTTTCCCAATGATGAATTATTATTTTATGTATATCTTGTGAAATCTCCCCTTAATACTCTTTTTCTAACCAGCCCTCACATCAAGCACACTAATCCTCCCATACCTCTACTAATCCCTTCTCAACCCATGCTCTCATTTGCTCCTACTCCAATTGTGTCTTAAATGTTTTTTGAATTATCTAAGAATCCATATGGTTGACTATATTCCTATGTAAAGCGATAACAAGACGGGGAAAATAGGCATTACTTGTCTATCCATACGCAACTATGTTGTTCTAATACCTAGTTTGTTTGGATGTTGGCAGGTAAGTGGACCTTGACCTTGGAACCTGGACTACTTGAGGATTCAACATCTTTTCTCAATATTGTGTTTGTCAAACTCAATATTATTAAAAATTCTTAATTTTGGTGGGAACTTTTGCAAACTCTAGTTGTTCCCCATTTTTCAACTTTTTATCCAATTGATGGAATTAATTGTATGGCTCAATTATTGATGGGACTTTTTAATCTAAACACACACACACACACTCTTCCATTTTTCACACTTTCACTATGGTGTTACCTTCAACCCCCCTTCCCTTAAAACACATTTAAATCAATTTTTATAGATGATTGGGTACCTATCGGTATTGTGTTTCCCCCTTTTTTGCTACCTATACCAAATTATTTTGGTTAGGCTATTTTTTTAATATATATTTTAATGGAGCCCCCTCCCTTGTGCAACTTCTTAACCTAGCATGTAATTCCCTATGATGTAATTCCCCATGATGAAGTTAATATTGCTCCAGAAAAATACATTAATGTTCTTTTATTCGACCCTTAATCTTGTGAGTTTCCCCCACTCTTGTTTTCTTTTTTCAAAGTTGAGAGAAAGCGATGAATTGACTAGAATCTCCTCTGACTGGCTAAAATGCCCTTGGACGGTGTACCAAATGAGAAACAATTGGTTTTTTTCCATCAATCAAAGCCTGAAAAATCTTTTCAGCATAAACAATACCTAAGGTCCTGCTATTGGTGAAGATGCTTGCTTTGGCCACCATTGATGCATGTATAACTTGAGTCTTCTGGCCCCATATATATCTTGGATCCTGTCACAATCTCATTCAAGCGAAGATTTAGGTTCTTTATTGATAACATTTCTGCTTTTGAATCTGGCTCCATTTCAAGACCCTCCGCATCCTCTTCGTGTTCTTCCTCTCCTCTTCTTTGCCCTTTCTTTGTATATGAACGACCTCTTTTTCGAGTTATAGGACTTGGAACTGTAGCTCATGAAGTACTCACCTTTTGAATTTGACATCGGGGTTTATTTTTTAGGGGCTCTATGTGAACCGCTTTACATCGCCCCTACTTCTTCTTCTATTGCGTCAACTTCAAGTATACTCAAGGGTTGCACTTGTTCTGTTATTCCATCAACTTCATGAGTTACACCATCTAAGTGAGTAATACCATGAACAAGAGATGCATGTGCATGTCCTGTCTTATTTGATGCATGTCATGTCTCAGCCAATTCAATTCCTATTTGAGATGCATGTGCATGTCCTGTATCATCTGATGCATGGCATGTCTTAGCCAATTCAATTCCTATCTCAGATGTAGATCCCTTGTAAGCGTCCACATGTACAAGACCCTCATCCAATGCTACAATGTGTTCTGTCTCATCCACTCCAGTTCCTCTCTCATTTGTATTACCATGAACCAGGTCTACATGGCATCTCTCATCACTTTCTTTCTCATGTGTGGATTCTTGCACCTTAGGTCCCTCCAATGAAGTTGAACCTTGTTCGATGACACCTTGAAAGTATTCAAGGATTATCTTTGACTGCATTTTTCTTGCTTCCTCAATGGGAAATTCCTCCCACACATGTTGGAGGATCTCTAATGTAGGAACTAATTCAGGAAATCTAGATGCTTTTGGCAGCAACATCACAAAGTGCATTGCATCTTTCTTTGAAAGAAGAAACAATCTGTTGCTCATTCTTGACTTTGTATAAATCATCATTGTATTGCTATCTTTTTCAATTTTTATTCCTAGTAAGGTGCCCCCTTGAGTCAAATTGCTCTTTGAGAAAGATACATCTGATGCCCGCTCATCTTTCTCCAACTCTCTCTTTGTCATTCACTAGAATGAGATTTCCTTTGCTCAATACCAAGAACCATGCTTTCTTTGTTGTGTCAACAACGGTCCAGTTTGTGAAGTCCTTTGGGGCATAAATTCTTTCATTGTATTTCAGTGTCATACCATTAACAAATGCTATAGCCTCAAGATCCATCATATATTAAAGCACAACAAAAAATTGAGGTACAAAAACTATAATTCTTTTTCATGAAAACTACAATTACTTTGATAAATCAAAAGTACAATGAGTCCCATTGATACACCTCAAGTTTTCATTCTTCCCAATCGTATAAGTGTCAATTTCATGCTTTGGGACTAGCTTAAAAGGCTTTACAAGGCGTACATACATGCATGAATGTCAAAAAAACAAGGATTTACAATGAACTCATGGAGAGTGTAAAATGAAATAAAGTATAATCGAATACAAATCTTAAGTTTGTCTGATATAAGTGTAATATGCTTTGTCAACTCCCACAACTAGTATAAATATAATCTGCTCTGTCCACTCCCATAACTGATTCAACTTTAATCTGTCCTGTCCACTCATACAACTTCCAATCATCTTGAAAGTTGTAAAACCTTGATTGTTGCTTAAATGGTAGGCTTTTTGTGAGTGTGAAACCGAATGTGCACAAATGGACTGACTCCGATTAGGAACTAGACATGAAATTTTGAGCATGGCTTTGATTGGTTTTTTTGGAGTTCTCTCCTCTAAGGATAAACTAATCTATGCTAATCTAGACTACACCAACCGTCGAAGCAAAGAAAAGCAAGAAATAATTTCTTTTCCATTGTTCTTTTTAATATGCTTAGGTTGCAAGTTAAAAGCAAGAAATAATCTATTTTCCATTGTTCTTTTTAATATACTCACGTTGCGAGTTTAAAAAATATAAAATTTTTATTTACGAAAACTAATTTACTTACAACTCATAAGAATTTAACACTGATATTAATAAGAAGTTAAAATCTTAATAAATTTAAGTTTGACTTTATGAAAATAATAAAAACTAAAAATTTAAATTGACTCCAAACCCTAAACCCTAACCCCAAAACCCAAAACCCAAACCGTCAAATCCTAAAACCTAACCCCCAAACCCTAAATCCTAAACCCAAACCCCCAAACCCTAAACCCTAAATCCTAAACTCTAAACCCTAAACTCTAAACCCTAAACCCTAAACCCAAAACCCAAACTCCAAAACCCAAAACCCTAACCCCCAAACCCTAAAACCCTAAAACCTAACCTCCAAACCCTAAACCCTAAACATAAACCTCTAAACCCTAATTCCCAAACCCTAAACCTTAACTCCCAAACCCTAAACCCAAACCCTCAAACTCCTAAACCCTAAATCCAAATCCCCAAACCCTAAACCCTAAACCCTAAACCCAAACCCTAAACCCTAATCCCTAAACCTTGAACCCCAAAACCAAAACCCTAAACCCTAAACCCTAATCCCCAAATATGAATGCCCTAAACACTAACCCCAAACCCAAACTCCAAACCGTAAAACCCTAACCCCTAACCCTAAACCCTAAGCCCTAACTCCTAAACCCTAAATTCTAAACCCTAAACTCCCAATCCCCAAACCTTAAACCCAAACCCTTTTTTTATTCAAATTAATTTAACTTAAAACTAATAAGAATTGAAAATTCACATTCATAAGAAGTTTAAATTTTGATAAAGTAAATTCTTATTAGTTTGAATCACAAAATTTGAAATATAAATAAATTTAATTTAACTTAAAGTTTATGAAAAATATAAAAATTTAAACGTAAAATTAAGAATATAAGATTTAAAATAAAAAGTTCAATATTTACATAGAAGAATATATTAATTCTCCCTAAAAAGAAATAAATTAAACTAATAATATATGAATGTAAGTTAAACTACTTTAAAAAATTTTAAAAATGTGATAAATTTGAAATTATACTTTCTATATTCCAACACAAAATGCATTTTTTTCTACTATATTCTAAAAATTTTAATTGAGAAATTAAAGTAGTAAATTGAAAATGAAAGTGAAACTCATTTTAAATTAAAAAAAAATGAAAAATTTAAAATTCAAGTTTCCACAAGTTTGCCTTTTCGCACACGTTTGTCTTTTCACACTTTTCAAGTTTTCACACGTTTGTCTTTTCAAACACAAGGTTGTCTTTTCACACAGTTTTCAAGTTCCCACACATTTGTCTTTTCAAACACAAGGGTTCATAGTTTAAAAAAAGGTGGGAAATTTAAAATTCAAGTTTCCACATGTTTCTCTTTTCAAACATCAAGGTTTATAGTTTTGTTTGTTTAAGTTTCGCACACACCAAGGTAGATAGTTTTGTTTGCAAGTTTCCACACGTTTACATTCTCCTTCACTATCTCTCCTCTAATATCCCTCATTGATCGTAGCTCCCACATCCTTCCATCAAAACATCTCTCCTTTATCCCTCCTTGATCGTCGCCCACTCCTTTCTCCTCCTCATTTTTTGGTAAGATTTTCTATCTCTTTCATTCTTACTCTCTCTATCCCTCTCTCTCATACTTTTCTCTTGCTCCCTCCCTCTCTAAATTTTCATCTCTTGTCTATCTCTCTCGTCTCCTCTCTCCCTCTCCTTCTCTCTCTCTCTCTCTCTCTCTCTCTCTCTCTCTCTCTCACGAGTATGCTTCTCTCTCTCTCTCTCTCTCTCTCCCTCTCTCTCTTTCTTTCCTATCCTTTTTATTTCCTCTCCCCTCTCCTCTCTGTTTCCTCTCATGTTTAGTTACTCTCTCTCCCCTCCTCTTCATTTCCTCTCTCTCTCTCTCTCTCTCTCTTTTCCCTCTTTTCCCCCCTATTTTTCTCTCTTTTCTTCTCTCTTCTCCTCTTTTCCCTCCTATTTTCCCCCTCTTCTCCTCTTTTAATTCCCTCCTCTTTTCCCTCCTCCTCCTCTTTTCCCTCCTCTTTTCCTCTTCTTCCTCTTCTTTCCCTCTTCTTCCTCTTCTTTCCCTCTTTCCTTTCCCTCTGCTTCCTCTTCTCCTCCACTTTCTCTTTTCCCTCTTCTCCCTCTTCTCCCTCTTCTTTCCCTCTTCTTCTCTCTTCTTTCCTTCTTTTGTTTCCCTCTTCTTCTCTCTTTCCCCTCTTCCAATCTCTTTTCCTTTCCCTCTTCTTCCTCTTTTCCTTTGCCTATGCCTATGCCTATGCCTATGCTTATGTTTGTTTTTTATTTTTTGTTTTCGTGTTTGTGTCTATGTTAGACATGGGATCACGTCGCACGTCCGATGAGTATGGACAGCCTTGCAGGAGGAGACCACGATCTATATGCTCCAGAGGGCTTTGATTCCTGTCAAGCAACACCTGAGGGGACTACCCTTGGTTCGACTCCTCTCAGACCTAGCACTACGACTACCCCTGGTCTGACTCCTCTCAGACATAGCACTGTGACTACCCCTCGGGGAACTCCTTTGCTAGCTGTGCATGGCTTTGTCGGGAGTCCCAATGAGTTTGTAGCGCAGATGAGCGATGAGGAGGCAGCAAGGTTCTTCTCTCTACTATCTCAGAGGACCTTAGCAATTCCCTCCCCTACACTGACGGCTGGACGTACTACCCAACCATCCCCTCGTGCCCCTTCGACTAAGGGGTCATCACCTGCGCATGCCTCTTGTAAGGGAAGGAAGAGTAGGAGGGGCAGCTTATGTTGTGCTGACTCGGGAGATGTAGATGAGTCAGCACACTCACATCCCTACAGGTCTCCACTTGGTCCAGAGACACAGTATCAGTCAGGTCCCTTGCCCTCTCCTACTCCCACTGCTACTCCTCGCTCCAGAAGCACTTGCACAGCTTCCACTCCTTTTGACTCTGCTAGCATCAGTCCTCCTTACTCATCAGGGGATATCTCCTATCAAATCACGGCTATTAGAGAGATAATAGAAGATAGAAAGGGCAAAGCAGTGATGGCCACCATGAGGCGGTTGATGAGCCATCACTTCAAGAGTGACATTGCTACCGATTGGCGGTATCAAGATGACCAAAAGAAGCAGGCGGTCATCGATGAATTAAAACAAAAATACCCTAACCCGCCAAATTAGGAGTTTAATGAGAATTATATGCGAGAGCGCATGGGTTTGGTCTTGAAGCATCGTAGATCAACCTTGCGTACTTCCATCGCAAAGGGGATGGCTAAACCTAGCTGGACAGACAAAGCTGATTGGAAGTTCTTCAAGAAGTAGAATAGGGACCATCCTGAAATGTTCAAGGATCAGAGGAGGGCTACGAGGAGATAGCTGGACATCGTAGGTACTTTGCACTTTGGTGCAGGCGGTCGGTTGGCGTTCGAGGCAACCGTGGTAAATTACTTCTTCTCATTTAATGTATTGTTCTATTTGTTTTACTACATATTACATGCACTTTAGCTAACTCTAACTCTCGTAAATTGGATCCACAGCAAGTTGCGATGGGTCATCTTCCTACAAATGCAGAGATGCGACACGCATTTCGCATAGGAACAAAGCTATGGTTTATTGAGAAAGAGGCAATGGGAGCAACGGTTGATTGGGTTGAGGTGGCTGCTCACATGGTATAAGTCTACTCCTATTTGTAATCTCACTTTTTAAATTGTTTTATTCTTTAGGTTCCAATCTAATTTTTAATTTATATGGTTCACTCTCAGGGTCAGAGCTCAAGCGTCCCATCACCGGAGGCAAGCGATCACCAGGGCTAGGGATCGGATGCATGTGACGAGAATTAGGGAGAAGGCGCAGCTCACGAGGACCAAGGATCAGGCCAACAAGACAAGGACGAGGACAAGGACGACAAGGACGATTCGAATGAGTAGTAGTAGTAGTAGTAGTAGTAGTAGTAGTAGTAGTAGTAGTAGTAGTAGTAGTAGCAGTTTGCATTTTCTTCGCCATGTATGTCATTTTGTATATCCGCTCGTTTGAGAAATTTTGTATCACCCATTCGAAAGGGTAATTTTGTAACAAACAATGTTGTACATGTTCGACATGTACATGCTTTTGTTACTCGATCATTTCATTTGAGCGATTTTGTATCACCCTTTTTGCAAGGAAAATTTTGTTATAAAAAACTTTTGTTTGTAATTACAAAAAAAAAGCATTAATGGGGCAAAACAGGGCTTGCTATGGCCCTGTTTAGCCCCACTAATGCTCTTTTTTTAGTTTTGTTAATCGTCGCTATATAGCGATGTTTACTAGTGTCGCTATATAGTGACAATTGTTAGCGTTGCTATATAGCGATGATTAACAGCGTCGCTATATAGCGACGCTTTATAGCAATAGTTCTTTTCCAATGCTTTTAATGACTTTAATAATGACGTTTGCACCTATTTAAAAAAAAAAATAATGTAAAAAGCGTCGGTATTTTTGTCAGAAAAGGGCCTATGCCTTGTAGTGCATCAATAAGAAACTCAGAAATATATACAAGTGACTCTTGTACCAACTAACCCTCGGCCATGCTACCTTCGGGCCTTGCATTTTGTCTCATAAAACCCTTCAAGGTCTTCATGAAGTACTCGAGGAAGAACAACCATCGTGCATGTATAGTACCACATATAGCAATCTCATTCACCAAATGCACTATGAGATGTAGTTGGCTTGTGAGAATAGAATGTGAAAATGTCCCCTCCACTAAACAAACGACCTCCACTGACATAACTCGAGCATTCTCAAGCGTGGTGGGAACTATTTCCTTTAAGCTCACATACCTAGAAAGAAAAAAGTACACCATATTAGCAATATGAAAACCTTGCATGGAGCATTGATACACTTCACATTTTGTATCCTGTAAAGTACCTCCCAAGCTCGCCCATCTTGTAAATACAATCCTTCACATCCTTCGATGCACTATGAGAAATGCTAGTAGGTAGTATGAACTGAACACACGAGGAATGGTTGATTAGTTGCTTCTAATTCACTCACAAATTTGGAAGGAAAAATATATTATGCATATAAAATACTTACTTGGAGCATCTTGTGCCAATCATGAGATTTCAAGCCATATAATTGCTCTACACCTCTTTTCTTGCTCTTTGTGAAGGCTCCCTTTAAACACCTCATGCATCCAGTGGGACTACGAATTGTAGTGATAGCTCGTTTCATCGCCACCATCTCTAGCTTTGATAACCTCCATGATGCACGAGGTAAAAAGACACGCCCATTTGGCCTCTTTTGTGGCCAAGCTTCACGCATCCTCCCTGTGGTGTGTAGATCCTCCCTTATGCCTGCGGAATCTCATGTCCCATTCAAATGTTCCCAAATGGTAGACGCCACATTCTTGAAGATATGCATGGGATCAAGCAGGCGATTAATTGGGACCAATATGGTAGTTGATAAAAGATGGAGTATCTAAACAAAAGCTGGTGTTAGCGTGCAATCTTTATTTCCATTCAATATAGCACACAATAGCTACAAACCCTTACCAGCTCATGCCAAGTGGTGGAGGAGTCGTGGAACCGGTCCCGAATTCTCATCCAATCTCCTGCAGTGAGTGACTATGGGGGGACTTCATTCCAAGGGGCAACATATCTAGGATGATCAGGTGGAAGAAATCGATGATGATTCTCATAGATGACCTTAATCAATGCGTCTGCCCATGAGGCAACTAGCGAAGGACCACAAATAAGACATGCATGGTAACCCGATGTAGTGAGACCTGAAAAATAAACGCAATTAAGAGTTCAAGGTGGGTTCAGGGTGCCACATCGATTGCCTACTCATAATTAAAATTTCAATGCTTACCTGATCACTCGCCATAGCCTGGGAAGTCATGCATCGTCCACAGCAAGACTGCTTAGTCTGATGATGAGGGAGGCCTGCTCACATCATGCACCTCGATACCTCTCCAAAGTATCTCTAGCTCATCAATCAAAGGATCCAAATAAACATAAGGATTTTTTTACTTTATGTTTCCCTGGAATTAGAAGGGATAACATAACATGTCCTTTTTTAATCGCCATAGAGGGTGGAAGATTATAATTCACCAATATCACTGACCATACACTGTAAGAGGTGCTTTTGAGACCAAATGGGTTCACACCGTCCATACCCAATCCAAGTCTCAAGTTCCTAGGTTGTTCCTTGAAGCTTGGCCATGTGTCTTCAATATGTTCCATGCAGAAGTGTTTGCAGGAGTTCTCCACTTGCCATCGGTTGATCGATGGAAGGAATGCCATGACATGAGCTCTGCAATGGATTTGCACTTGAACATATATTGGATGCGAGGGATATGGGAAAATGTCGCAGAACCTTACGAGGCACATCCAAAGTTTTGAGATCTACTCTATATCTTGCCTCTCCATAAGTAGGACTTTGCATCCTCATGTGGTCCATGAAATAGAACGCAATCATTGACGCATGCATGGATGCGCTTGTAATCTAATCCTCCAAGAGAGATCACATGTTGCCTTGCCATATCTCTTGAGGTCAGTAATTTATTCTCCCTTGGAAGCATTTTACACAATAGCCTGCATGTGAAGACCATAAATGAGAAAAAGCATTTGAGTAATTGACCCACTAGCATAAATTCACCATGCTTGCAAAATAGACTTTAAAGCTTACTTGAGTAATGCATTCAAACTTGCATTGCTCGGTCTGCAAGTTTAGTAACTCAAGGAAGGCACGTAGAACAGAGAATGTGCACCCCTCAAATAGTGGAGTTGATGCTGTAGTAAAAAGATCGTCCTGCTCCATGCTATTATCCCTACCTGAGGACTTATGGAAATATAAATCCCGCACCATATCATCAAACACCTCCTCCTCCATGGCCTCATGAGGTAATGGTGGAGGTCTACTACCACCATCACTCCATGCATCCATAACGGTCCATTGTGAATATCCCACCTCATATCGCCGACGTGATTGAGTGAAATTTTGTGTGCATGATAATGTTTCCTCGACATCGATCACACATACATTTGATTTTTTGCTCCAACCACATTTTGCGATGGTGGATACAGAGGGATCCATCCTCACAAGAGCTACTTGTTGAAGATGAAGACATCCTATAAATAAACAACACAAAAAATGTGTTCTTGCATGAGTTGTAAATGTCAAAACTCTGTGTAGCATCGAAAAGCGCATCTAACACCACGTCTATACTATGGAACACATCTATAGGCACATCTAAAACATAGTGTAGCCGCACTGATAGATGCACATTTAGATGCGCTTTTAAACGCATGTTTAGATGCACTTTTAAAAGTGCATACTACGAGTTGATTTTCGAACCTACTTTTAGCGTGCTTGCTTTCCTTCACATACTTTTAGTGTCATGCGACTTGCTTTCCTATTGACAGACATAGCTCTAGGAATCCACACTTATCTCCAAGCACCCACACTCATCTCCAGGCTTACACAGTCATCCCCAAGCAAACAAGAGAAGAGGGTGAACAAGGAAGAGAAGAAAGAGAAGCAGCTTTGAAGAAGGACAAGAAGCTTCCATGCCTCTATCCAAGGTAAGTCTCTTGGCAGTTAGTCTTGTTTGGAAGTTGCTCT